>NW_027675242.1:0-29623 GCF_904066995.2 Poecilia reticulata
GTTAAAAAAAAACAAAACTATTTTCTCACTCGTCTGCCTCAACCTCAAAAGACAGAAGCAGTTTCTAAAAACACATGAAGACTGAGTCTGTTTGAAATTCAATTTCCTGCTTGGCTAGAACCGTCACCTGTAGATCTTGAGAGGAAGAACACCATATTAAACCCCCCCACAGTATCATGTACAATGCTGTCTGCATGAAACACTCCACACACTTCTGACCAATCACACAATACTTCACATAGACCTGAACCTGGTGTGGACTTGATTTTCATCTCATAACTACGTCAATGAGAGCAGACTGCGACTCTTTGGACATAAAACCCGAGCATCTTCTCCGAGACCGTGCCGATTTCCTCCTGACTATAGACTAATATCAGCCGATATTAGTCATATTGTTCCGATAAACAAAACTGGGCCAATATTAACCATCAATATTTATTTCCTTCTTGTTGCCATTTGTTTCTGGAGGGGGAGTGAACAAAGTTGGTCATGTGACAGCAGGGGCGCAAAAAGTGGGTATGCAGTGCATGCAACGCATAGGGGCGCAACACCAGAGGGGGCGTCAAAATCCCGTCTGGATGGGGCGGTGCGCCGATGATGTTTTCCCATACACTTCAGCGCGCCTTACGCTCCTTCACCTCGCGCACATAACGAGGTAAATGTAGTGAGTTTTACCTTTCACGTGTCGTCGTCTTGGGTGGGGGGAGGAGGACACGAGCGTATTTCTACACTCCTTCACCCTGACCTGACATACCTTCCTTCGGGGGGGAGGGGGGCGATTTATGTTTTCGCATCCACCTGAATAATGTGTAGTTGCGCCACTGTGTGACAGTGATCAGTGATTGTGAGGAGTTTAACTGAAGCAAAGAAGGAGTGATGAAGTCAGCAGCAATATGGTTGTTTTTCCCCCAAAGTTTCAAAAGCAACAGCAACCTTAATATCAGCCCAAACTTGTACATCGGTCCATCCCTGGCTAGAATGACCCAATAAAAGTCCACACTTTATTCCAACTGTGCCAAGATTTGAAATCTGACATTGACAGGCAAATTTCCAACCAATCTGAATGAGCTCGAGCTACTGTCCATTGAACAGCAGACATTTTATTCAGACTATATATTGTGTAAAATATAGATATATAACATGTTGCATTTTCTAAATTTATTTATTGTATTTTTAAAGGTTTTGTTGGCTCTAGTGGCCTTCATTTTAAAGAAGCTTGACAGGAAAGAGGAGGAAGACATGCGGCAAATGTCACCAGGCTGGGAATTGAACTGCCGACCACCGGCATGAAGACTACGGCCTCGGCTGTCTGCAAGAATACCGTTTGAAGTGGCATTCTTGCAGACACCAAAGTAAGCTTTTCGTTGTACAAGCAAACATGTTTCTGCTATGCACATGACAGATAAAGGTTGAAATTAAATATTTTAGTCTCTGGAAAGCTTTCAAAGACGTACCTTAAGGACAAATTAATCAAAAGATGCTACATAAGGATTTATCTCAGGTAACTGAATCCAAATGCCCTCCAAACTGCTCAATTTATCTTGTAAACATTCTGAAAATAATGAGCAGTTCATTTCCCGTATCTCCTACTTTATGTTGTTAAAATCCAGCTGGTTTGTGGCTGTAATGAGACATGAAAGGTTCTGGGTGTGTAAATATTTCTGGACCAACAGCATCTTCTGATCTTCATCCTCTGACTGTAGTGAAACAGAAGAAGCTGCTCTCCACAGCACAAACGACAGATGTTCTCAAAAAATCATCAGAACAGAAAATTACTTAGTTATCTACTGACACACCTCACCGGCTAACTGAGAATATACTGTGTGATGAAGTTATGAGGCTGGCAATTAAAGATGTATATTCAGGAATGCAAAGAAGGAAAACAATCTCACTTTAACACTTTCTGTAACATGTAATGTAAACAAAAAGGGAAAAGATGCACGATAATCCATCATGAAACATAATATTTAAATGGATTAGATTGGATTAAATAAAAATTATAATGAAATAAAAATAAACTTTTAGAATGTATTTCCACTCTGCTGTCCATAGGAAAGTTTACTTTTATACTGTATAATTTTTGCAGGACAAAAGTAAGAAAAATATGTAGCTAATGTTTGACAATGTCCGATTTATCAAAGTTTATTGTTGTTACAATAAAATGTCAAAAATAAAAGGAAAAAATATTTTTTTCTTGTCTTCTTCAAATGTTAAATGCACATTAAATTATGGATTCATGTCAATATATTCTTGAATAAAATGCTGTAAAAGTGTGTCTGTTCATCAGTTTCAATATAAAAACTATCAGAATAATTTAGATCAAATAAAAACATTGTGCTCTTTATTCAGAAATTCCCCAAAACAATTAATCACATTAAAAGTCAAACTCTGTGTTTAGTCATTTATTTGATTACCAAATATATTACCTTGTGTGAGAAAATGTGTCAAATATTAACTTAAAATACTTTGCAGAATAGCACTTTGTGAAGTTCGGTCCATTCACTTGTATTAGCTTACGTCAAAGGATATGCAAGTCATAAATGACTTTGTAAGAACATAATAAAATTCATATCTATATGTTTATAGATTAAATTAGTTTAAACTTTAAAAAAGATAGTGATCTTTAATAGAAAACAGCCACGGCAGAAAATAGAAAAATTATACCACCAAGACAAGCGAAACACCAAATTATTGGAGACAATAATCACATAATTTGAACAATTAACAATCAATGACGGAAAATATATTTATATTGTATATTGCATTTTCTAAGTAAAAGAGCATGCCAAATTATTTGAAAAGCTTTTATAAAGACTGGTTAATATAATTTGAAACAAAAAGCATCAGTTTCAGTCTAGTTTTGCTGTAAAGACAAAATTATCAAAGACTTAATACTGTAAATTTCAGATTACAAAACAATTAATGAAAGAAAGTCTACTAAAAGTACACAACAGCACATCTTATTTTGGATTAAAAATGTATTAAAGTAGAATTGTATAAGGCACAAATAAACATCGAATCGGAAGACATAAATCAATTCCTTAGAAATTTAAATACACCAAAATTTTCAGAGGAAGACAAGGAAAACTTGGATCTAGAAATTATGAAAGAAGAGCTAGGGCAAGCCATTAATGATATGAAATCAGGGAAAAGAGCGGGACCAGATGGCGCTCCCAACAGATTTATACAAGACGTTTAAAGATAGACTTTTGACCCCACTATTAGATATGTTACAAGAAGTTTCACATTCAAACTATCTCCCCCCTCAATGGTTATTCTTTTGCCAAAGCCAGGTAGATCTCCAAACAAATGAGAGAATTTTAGGCCCATTAGTTTACTACATTCAGATCTAAAAATAATCTCCAAGCTGCTAGCACGACGTTTACAAATGGTGCTCCCAAAATCAATTGATCGAGATCAAAATGGATTCATTTCGGGGAGGCAGGGTTTTCATAACGCAAGGCGAGTACTAAACATAATTCATTATAATAAAGGTACCTCAGATTCTGCTCTTTTATCACTAGATGCCGAAAAGGCATTTGATAGGGTTCACTGGGAATATCTTTTTCAAGTTATGGAAAAATTTGACTGTCGTAATAATTTTGTAAAATGGGTGAAAATATTATACAACAATCCCTCAGCTGAAATAATAACTAACAAGAATATACCTAGATCAATAAAGATCAATAGGGACTGCAGACAGGGTTGCCCATTGTCGCCTTTACTATTCACTCTGGCAATAGAGCCATTTGCTATTGCTATTCGCTCACACCCACATCTTAGTGGAATCACTGTCGGACCTACAGAACATAGGATTTCCTTGTTCGCGGACGATGTGGTCCTTTTCATATCAAAAGTGGGATATCTGGATACAAGATAAACAGAACCAAATCTTCAATTATTTTATTAAATGCAAATGAAAAATTTAGCCCAACATCAAGTGTATTACAGTTTAAGATGGTAAATGAATTTAAATATTTGGGAATACACATCTCGTCAGATCTGGAATGGGTAGCTAGGACCAACTACAATCACATATTAAATAAATTAAATTAAGTAGACAATTCATTTGAAAGATGGATGTCTCTACCAATGTCTATGATTGGGAGAATAAATACAATAAAAATGAATATACTGCCCAAGTTACTTTACATATTTCAGAATGTTGCTCTTCCTCCTCCTCCTGAATTCTTCTCCCAAAAAAAAGAAGATGTTACGTTTTTTGTGGAACAACAGAAAATCCAGACTTCGTTTGTCTTTACTATATCTTCCTTATGACCGTGGAGGCTTAAACTGCCTGAATTTTCACTTGTATTACTATGCTGTGCAGTTGAGATCTATGATGTTTTATTACAGTGACGGCATTTCACCTGTGTGACGCCTCATGTGCTGAGTTAAATACCGTTTTTGACTAAAACCTTTTCCACAGTTCACACATGAAAATGGCTTTTCACCTGTGTGAATCATCATGTGCTTAGTTAAACTAAGTTTGTGACTAAAACTTTTTCCACAGGTACCACATGAAAATGGCTTTTCACCTGTGTGAATCATCATGTGCTTAGTTAAACTAAGTTTGTGAATAAAACTTTTTCCACAGTTCACACATGAAAATGGCTTTTCACCTGTGTGAATCATCATGTGCTGAGTTAAAGTCGGTTTTTGACTAAAACTTTTCCACAGTTCCTACATGAAAACGGCTTTTCACCTGTGTGAATCATCATGTGCTTAGTTAAATTCCCTTTTGACTAAAGGTTTGTCCACAGTTCACACATGAAAATGGCTTTTCACCTGTGTGAATCATCATGTGCTTAGTTAAACTAAGTTTGTGACTAAAACTTTTTCCACAGTTCACACATGAAAATGGCTTTTCACCTGTGTGAATCATCATGTGCTGAGTTAAAGTCGGTTTTTGACTAAAACTTTTTCCACAGGTCACACATGAAAACGGCTTTTCACCTGTGTGAATCATCATGTGCTTAGTTAAACTAAGTTTGTGACTAAAACTTTTTCCACAGGTCACACATGAAAATGGCTTTTCACCTGTGTGAATCATCATGTGCTGAGGTAAAGACAGTTTCTGTCTAAAACGTTTTCCACAGTTCCCACATGAAAACGGCTTTTCACCTGTGTGAATCATCATTGCTGTGTTAAACTCCCTTTTTGACTAAAAGTTTGTCCACAGGTCCACATGAAAATGGCTTTTCACCTGTGTGAATCATCATGTGCTTAGTTAAACTAAGTTTGTGACTAAAACTTTTTCCACAGTTCACACATGAAAATGGCTTTCACCTGTGTGAATCATCAGTGCCGAGTTAAACCATTTTTTGACTAAACTTTTCCACAGGTCACACATGAAAATGGCTTTCACCTGTGTGAATCATCAGTGCTGAGTTAAACCAATTTTGACTAAAACTTTTCCACAGGTCACACATGAAAATGGCTTTTCACCTGTGTGAATCATCATGTGCCGATTAAACCATTTTTTTGACTAAAACTTTTTCCACAGGTCACACATGAAAACGGCTTTCACCTGTTGAATCCTCTTATGAGCATCAGGAGAATATTGAAAGCAAACGCTTTTTACAGGTCACACAGGAGAAAGTTTTCTTCTTTCTTCTTCAGCTTCAGCAGCTTCCTGGAAGATGACCTCTCCTGTTTGGTTCTGATTCAGTTGGTTGTTTGTTCATAAACAGAACCACATGCAGTATCAGTCTCCTGTTTTTAATTCAAGCTGTTCTTCACCCTGACTGGAGTAAACTTCTTTCTCTTCCACTTTTATTTGTGAATCTAGATTCTGCTGCTCTTCTTTTATATGTGATCTTCTGGCTCTTCTTTTTCTTGTTTCACCTGCAGAGGTTCTACCTCGTCCTGGTCCATATTGGATCTCTCTCTTGGTTATACATCTCGTTCTCATAAACGTATGTTGCAGGCAATCTGGAGAGGAAACAGGAAAAAGAGGAATTTTTCCTCTTTGATGAAAGACATCTTATGATGTCTTCATCATTAAAGACAGAAATCACAGAATAAACACATCGAAATTCAAGAATGCAGACATTCAGCTGACATTTGGAAAATTACCAAATTAAATTTTTGATTAATTATTCACTGTATGAATGATTGTTATTGGTTAAAAATTATTTTCTAGTATTATTTCTAACATTTTCTATGTTGGAGCTATTACAAACAAAAAAGAGACGTAAACAAAAGACCCTCCTGCTGTGCTCGACCAAAACAACAGAAGATGCCTCAGCACCGCAGGATATGTTGATCAGATCGACGGACTATTGACATGAGGCTGACAGACAACGTTTCGCAAGTCAGATGGACATATCGTGTATATTGTGATTAGAATATTATTATGTCCACCAGTGAAATATCAGCTAATCAGCTGTATAGTGCTATAGTACTTGGTGTTCAGTCCCCGCTCTGAAAGCTAACCAAGATTATTTTAAAAAGTTTCAGTTATTTTCTAACACTGACTTAGATATCTGATACAAGAGCCTATATAGAAATGAAACAATATTAAAAAATAATAATATTACACGTTATAACATTCACTGAAAGCTTTACACAGATGGCAATGGCTATTATGAACTTCACTCTGTCAAAGTAAGATACCTCCCAAATATCCCGTTTTTGTTTTGAGGTTTCCTATGTTGTGTGTGTGTGTGTGTGTATGTGTGGTGCGTGTGTTTGTGCGTGCGCGCTAAACATGTATAGCTAATATTATCAGTATTAATCATTATTTATTTCTGTCTATATTTATAAATATGTATTGATAAGACTAAGCGGTCCATTAGGCTCTGTCCTTTTATTATGTCTATGTGAGAACGGCCCGGTCTGCGGAGACGGGTCCTTCGAAGGCCACGAATATGGACGACCAGAAGAGAGAAGCTGTAGCCTTCAGCTAGCTGCCTAGCCTCCATCTTGGCTTATGTTGCTTAGCAACCGTGACAACGTGAAGCACAGTGCTAAAGAAAAAAAACGGACTAGAAGTTAGTTTTTTACCGTTTTTCTGCATTATTCTTCCCCTTTGTGATAAAGGCTTTCCGTTTAAACATTTATAGCAAGAATGTAAGCAAATATTCATTTCAAATACTCTAGATCTCAGGAAGTAAGACCTTACAGTTAAATAAAACTATTATGTTTGAAGGCTTAACTTTAATCATCAAACCCATTTGCTCAGAAATAAATTAAATACTTTATTAAACCAAAAATTTTACAGGCTTAATATCTGTGTTCCGCCTCCACTCATAGGGGAAACTAGCGGAGTTTTTAAAACGATTTGCCGGGAGACGTGCGTTCTCTCTCGGTTACCGAACAGAGCGCCCGGTCAGCTGACAGCTGGCGAGGGGAGCTGGCTGTTAATGCAGCGGGAGCAGACATCTCCGAAAACGTCGGAGCAATATGCAATTAGGTGATTTATGATGAACCGAGAAGATATTGAGATCTATACATCAACATTCTCGCCGAAAACATTGTAAAAAAAATCATTTTGTGTCATTTTAAGTGTAATACAGCAAAAATAATTTTGCTGCCATTACTGGTTTTCTGAACACCGTTTTAAAGGATGCAGACCCTAATTTGAGCTCAGCTGTTTTTGTTCGACTCCCTCTAGTGGTCTGGAGCACTTCCGTTTCAGCACTTTCTTTTGCATCTTTTCTGTTGCTGCATTCATTAGCTTTTTGTTTGCATCTCTTTTTGGCTTGCTGCATTTATTTGCGTCTCTTATTGTTGCTGCATTTCATTGTTTGCGGTCTCTTTTTTTGTTTGAATGTTTCTCTGTTCTGCGCTTTGCACCCGTCGGCCACCGTAAGTTGTGTCTTATATGGAAGGATAAAAAGAAACTGTTCATTATAGAAACAAACCTGTTGACAAATGACAGAAAAATAACATTGACACAAGTCTAATAAACAGAACAGATCCAGGAGATTTTAGAAATACGGAGTTGTGTCTGCCTCGTTATTTTAACCTGTTGTATCCTGTTACAGGAAAAATCTGCGTCTGTACATCGACACCAGCCCTGTTGCGTGAAACATTTGCTTTACTACCTTTTGCTGAATGTTCTTCATATTTTCCTGTTTATGAAAGTAAGTCTCAGCAGTTTAAGGAGGAGAGCCCTAAGAAAGATAACTGGTTCCATTTCTCTCAACATAAATAAGCCATTCTTACAGCGTAGTGTGATTTTGCGTTCTTTTATCTGACATAAAACATGTATACAGGAGGAACGGTTACTATAATGACCCTCATGCAGAAAGCTTCATACATTCAAACCTTAACCTGAATCCAAACGCTGGTGTTCTTACCTATTCGGTATAAGATTATCTTGGGCTTCCGGGAGAAATCCAGCAGTCTGCGTTGATAAACTCTGTGAATGTTTCTTCAGCAGCAGTCAAATGCTTGTTGATAAACTCGTTTAGACAAACTCGAAAATTCCACTAAACAAACCATGCACCATCTTGTTTTCTCCTATCTTCTTCTCTTTAATGCGGTGAGAAGCATAGACATAAATACGTAGACGCCTCATGGAGCGAGAAGGACCCCGTGCAGCAAACAGAAAGGGGGGAACGGACCACTGTAGGTCTCATACCTTATTAGGAAATGGTATGAGACTGCCATTGCAATCCGGAAGTGAAGGGGGCACGTTTTGTGTATTTTAGGTGAAATATATTTTTATATATAATATATATTATATTAATATATATTTATATTAATAGTTAGAGTTATGTTAATTCACATTAAGATATGTTTACTGAAAAGGAATGTATTATGTCGAATGTCCGGGTCAATCTGACCCAGTAAGTTGTTGTGGAAGGAATTCCTAGCAAGTGTCTTTCATTATGTCGGAGCCGAAATATTATTGAGTTGTTATTGCAGAAGATTTTGGTGCGTCTCTTTTCTTACATTGTGCGTTGCACGCAATGGGGCGAAAACAGAACATGGAAAGGATGTCTGTTTGGACAGATAAGAACTAACAATTTGACTAATGGTCCTCTGAAAGAGCAGATTTAACTTCCACGAGGTCAAACCCAGAATTCTCGGAACTTCCATACACACTCAATGTAAAACAGAGCCAGAATTAAGATTCAGAATGCCATTGGTCAGACAGTTCCAATACACAATAGCAGACTGAAACGGTATAAATGCTCGAAGCCAGAAGCAAAGACGAGACATTTTGGATTCTGAGATGATGAAAATGAGATGATGACATGTAATGTGTGATGCCGCAGATGTGCATTAAATGTCTTCCTGGTTGTCGGTGAGCCGGAGAGAATGGAGTTTTGTGTATCGTCTCTTAATCATGAGTTTAGCACCTTTGAATTCCTCCATAGTATCAAGACAGCTAATGTAATGAAATAAAAATAATTAACTGTTAGAATTTATTTCCACTCTGCTGTCCATAGCAAAGTTAACTTTTATACTGTAATATTTTTGCAGGACAAAAGTAAGAAAATATGTAGCTAATGTTTGACAATGTCTGATTATCAAAGTTATTGTTGTTACAATAAAATGTCAAAAAATAAAAGGAAATTATTTTTTTCTTGTCTTCTTCAAATGTTAAATGCACGTTAAATTATGGATTCATGTCAATATATTCTTGAATAAAATGCTGTAAAAGTGTGTGTGTTCATCAGTGTCAATATAAAAAATATCAAATAATTCTATCAAATTGTGCTCTTATTCAGAAATCCCCAAAACAACTAAATAATCACATTAAAAATAATAACTCTGTGTTAGTCATTTGATTACCAAATATATTAGCGTGTGTGAGAAAATGTGTCAAATATTAACTTAACCCTCCTATTATGTTGTTCTGAGGTACAGCAATAATGTTCGTGGGTCAATTTGACCCGGAGAGTGTTTAGTCATGCAATAGCGTCAGAAACTAAAACATCCTCCAAAACTTTTTTGTATCCGATATTAATTCCAATACTAACCATTTCAATCAATATTGTGCAATGATGTTTTTTTATTTCTCACAAATAAAGGATCAATGACGACAATTTACTCATTTGGACATAAAATTTGATTTCAATTTTTATGCCACTGAAAAAACCCAAACACAAAATGACAATATTCTTGAAAGTGATTTTTGTAAATTTCTTTATATTACATTTAGATTTTTTTGAAGGGTCATCTTTATAATTGAACTTGAGACACTTTCTGCTCTGGGTCAAATTGACCCGTGACTAAAATCAAGACAAATGAGTCCTGAAGATGATCCTCCAGCTGGTTTTCCAGTTTAAATCTGCGTGTTCAAACAAACTGGTTTTTCATCACATGCGCCCAGATTTTTATGCCATATTTAGCTGGTGTGGAAGCCATATATTGCCTAAATGAGTAGGGTCGCTACTCATTTAGGCAATATATGCCTTCTGAATGCCAGGGGTGAACTTTATGAATGCCACAAGTCTTCCATCTACTGTGACATTAGGGCCTGGGTTATAGAACAGGGAAGTTACAACCCCATGTACCACACTGTTCTATTAGCTGCTAGTTTGTCTTGTCCATCGATGTCAAATCGGATTACTCTGGAGAAAGTCTCCAGAAACATTATGGCCGAAATATTACCCTGCCTGTCTCTGCATCCCTTAGACTGGCTGTTGACTCGTCCTTTGACTTATAAACTCTGGTCAGAATGAGGACCTCCAAATATGCATGTAAATGCATTGGTCCAGCTCCTTCCAGTTCTCTCCAAAAACTCACATTCCTTTTAGATTGTCATTTCAACAAGGATTTCTGTATTACACAAGGCCTGAGTAGCTCAAAGACTGACTTGATGTCTATAATGCGAGTTACTGCCATCCTAGTCAACCCTGGAATGATCAACAAGAAGTTCCAGAGCTTCCAGGGTTTTCATCTTTTATTTCCATCCATCCATCCATCCATCCATTTTCTTCCGCTTATCCGGGGTCGGTCGCGGGGGCAGCAGCTTCAGAAGGGAGCCAGACTTCCCTCTCCCCAGCCACTTCTTCCAGCTCCTCCGGGGGAATCCCAAGGCGTTCCCAGGCCAGCCGAGAGACGTAATCCCTCCAGCGTGTCCTGGTCTTCCCCGAGGCCTCCTCCCGTGGGACGTGCCCGGAACACCTCACCAGGGAGGCGTCCAAGAGGCATCCTTACCAGATGCCCGAGCCACCTCAACTGGCTCCTCTCGACGTGGAGGAGCAGCGGCTCTACTCTGAGTCCCTCCCGGATGACCGAGCTTCTCACCCTATCTCTAAGGGAGAGCCCAGCCACCCTGCGGAGGAAACCCATTTCGGCCGTTTGTACCCGTGATCTCGTTCTTTCGGTCATGACCCAAAGCTCATGACCATAGATGAGGGTGGGAACGTAGATCGACCGGTAAATCGAGAGCTTCGCTGTTGGCTCAGCTCTCTCTTCACCACGACGGACCGGTACAGCGCCCGCTTCACAGCAGACGCTGCCCCAATCCGCCTGTCGATCTCCTGCTCCCTTCTTCCCTCATTCGTGAACAAGATCCCCAGATACTTAAACTCCTCCACTTGAGGAGGACGACCCCCCTGACCCGGAGAAGGCACTCTACCCTTTTCCGGCTCAAGACCATGGCCTCGGATTTGGAGGCACTGAGCCTCATCCCGGCCGCTTCACACTCGGCTGTGAACCGCTCCAGTGAGAGCTGCAGATACGTTCCGATGAAGCCAACAGACCACATCATCCGCAAAAAGCAGAGATGCGATCCTAAGACCACCAAAACGGATCCCCTCAACATCTCAGCTGCACCTAGAAATTCTGTCCATAAAAGTAATGAACAGAATCGGTGACAAAGGCAGCCTTGGCGGAGTCCAACTCTCACCGGAAACGACCCGGCTTACTGCCGCAATGCGGACCAGACTTGACACGGTCATACAGGGACCTGGCAGCCCGTATCAAAGGGCCCGGTACCCCATACTCCCGGAGTAACCCCACAGGGCCCCCCGAGGACACGGTCGAAGGCCTTCTCCAAGTCCACAAAACACATGTACACTGGTTGGGCGAACTCCCATGCACCCTCCAAGACCCTGCTGAGGGTGTAGAGCTGGTCCAGTGTTCCACGACCAGGATGAAAACCACACTGCTCTTCCTGAATCCGAGGTTCGACTATCCGACGGACCTCCTCTCCAGGACCCCTGAATAGACCTACCAGGGAGGCTTAAGTGTGATCCCCTGTAATTGGAGCACACCCTCCGGTCCCCCTTTTAAACAGGGGGACCACCACCCCAGTCTGCCAGTCCAGGGAACTGCCCCCGATGTCCATGTGATATTGCAGAGTCGCGTTAGCCAACACAACCCTGCAACATCCAGAGCCTTAAGGAACTCCGGTGGATCTCATCCACCCCCGGGCCCTGCCACTGAGGAGCTTTGACCACCTCGGCGACCTCGTTCCCAGAGATTGGAGAGCCCAACCCAGAGTCCCCATTGCTCAGCTTCCTCAACAGAAGCATTTGGTGGGATGAGGAGGTCTTCGAAGTATTCCGCCCACCGGCCCACAACGTCCCGATTGAGGTCAGCAGCGCACCATCCCCACTATAAACAGTGTTGGTGCTGCACTGCTTCCCCTCCTGAGACGCCGGATGGTGGACCAGAATCGCCTCGAAGCCGTACGGAAGTCTGTCCCATGCCTCTCCAAACTCCTCCCACGCCCGAGTTTTGCCTCAACGACAACCCGAGCCGCAGCCGTTTCGCCCGCCGGTACCCATCAGCTGCTTCTGGAGTCCCACAGGCCAAAAAGGCCCGTAGACTCCTTCTTCAGCTTGACAGCATCCCTCACCGAAGGTGTCCACCAACGGGTTCGAGGGTTCCGCCGCGACAGGCACCAACAACCTGCGCCGCAGCTCCGATAGGCCGCCTCGGCAATAGAGGTACGGAACATGGTCCACTCAGACTCAATGTCCCCACCTCCCCGAACGTGTTCGAAGTTCTGCCGGAGATGAAGTTGAAGCTCCGTCTCACAGGGACTCTGCCAGACGTTCCCAGCAGACCCTCACTACACGTTTGGCCTGCCAGGTCTGACCGGCTTCCTCCCCACCACCGGAGCCAACTCGTCACCAGGTAGTGGTCATGACAGCTCCGCACCTCTCTTCACCCGAGTGTCCAAGACATACGGCCGCAAATCCGATGACAAAGTCAATCATCGAACTGCGGCCTAGGGCGTCCTGGTGCCAAGTGCACATATGGACGCCCTTATCCTGAACATGGTGTTCGTGATGGACAATCTGTACGAGCACAGAAGTCCAACAACAGAACACCACTTGGGTTCAGATCGGGGGGGCCGTTCCTCCCAACCACGCCTCTCCAGGTCTCACTGTCATGCCCACATGAGCGTTGAAGTCTCCCATAGAACCAGGAGTCCCCAGGAGGGGCACTCTCCAGTACCCCTCTAAGGACTCCAAGAAGGTGGTAATCTGAACTGCCGTTTGCCCGTAAGCACAAACAACAGTCAGAACCCGTCCCCCACCCGTAGGCGGAGGGAGGCTACCCTCTCGTTCACCGGGGTGAACCCCAAAGTACAGGCGCCCAAATGGGGGCAACAAGTATGCCACTCCAGCCCGGCGCCTCTCACCGTGGGCAACTCCAGAGTGAAGTACGTCCAGCCCCTCTCAAGAGACTGGTTCCAGAACCAGAGCCATGCGTCGAGGTGAGGCCGACTATCTAGCCGGAACCTCTCAGCCTCGCACACTAGCTCCGGCTCCTTCCCCACCAAGAGTGACTTCCACGTCCCAAGAGCCAGCTTCTGCAGCCGAGATCAACCGCCAGGGTCCCCTCCCTTGGCTGCCCGCCCATAGCACAATGCACCCGACCCCTTTGGCCCTCGACAGGTGGTGAGCCCATCGGAGGGGACCCACTCCTCTTCGGGCTGAGCCCGGCCGGCTCCGTGGTAAAAGCCCGGCCACAGGCGCTCGCCATCGTGCCCCACCTCCAGGCCTGGCTCCAGAGTGGGGCCCGGTGACCCGCGTCCGAGCGAGGAAAAACGAAGTCCAAAGTTTGTATCATCATAGGGTCTTCGGCTCGCTTTGTCTGTTCCTCACCTAGGACCTGTCTGCCTTGGGTGACCCTACCAGGGCATAAAGCCCCAGACAGCATAGTCCTAGGATCATTGGACACTCAAATCTCTCCACCACGAAAGGTGGCAGCCCAAGAGATTGTACAATCAAGAACAATCAATGAAGGAAAATATGATATATTGTATATGCATTTCTTTTATTTCCCTGCTGCTCATTTCCTAATCTCTGACAGTGACAATATCACATGTACCTTCAGTGTGTAATGCGTTTAGGACTCCTTGCAGAGAGTATTATGTTCCTCATTTCTACTGAGTGTCCACTCAGTGTGAGTGGAGTTTGTCCAGGGAACAGAAAGGTACCTGTCAAAAGTGTATGAACACCTGCTTTCAGCAGCTTCTAGTGAAGTAAAGAGAATAGTGAAAGAGTGGGTTTGCGTGATTGTTAGGTGTGTGTGTGGTGTGGGTTGGTGTGTGCATGCATGTGGTGTGGTGTGTGTGGTGAAATATGTCTCATAGGTGCAAAGAAACAAATAGAATTGGACATTTTTTAACCTTTTTACCCTTAACTTGCCTGCCGGGTCAAATTGACCCGAACAGTATCGATGTAACAATAGACCCAGGGGGGCTGCAAATGTGTAAAATGAACCATTTTCATTTATACATAGAGTGCACCTATTAAGGCAAATAGAAGTATTTTTTCTGCATGAAACTTTTTCTAACTATTCTAAAAAAAAATTAACTTTGAACGGGTCAAATTGACCCGCAACATAACAGGAGGGTTTAAACTACTTGCAGAACAGCACTTTGTGAATTCGGTCCATTCACTTGTATTAGCTACGTCAAAGGATATGCAAGTGATAAATGACTTTGTAAGGACTTAATAAAATACATATTTATATGTTTATAGATTAAATTAGTTTAAACTTTAAAAAAAGATAGTGATCTTTGACAGAAACAGTCACAGCAGAAAAAGAAGAATTATACAACTAAGACAAGCGACACACCAAATTATTGGAGACAATAATCACACATAATTTGTACAATCAAGAACAATCAATGAAGGAAAATATGATTATATTGTATATTGCATTTCTAAGTAAAAGGGCATGCCAACTTATTTGAAAAGCTTTTATATAGACTGGTTAATATAATTGAAACATCAGTTTCAGTCTAGTTTGCTGTAAAGATAACCTATCAAATACTTTCTAATACTGTAAATTTCAGATTGCAAACAATTAATGAAATCTACTAATAGTACACAACAGCACATCTTATTTGGATTAAAAATGTATTAAAGTAAATTTCATTCACCCCACTCATTCTCTCTATACAGAAAAATACAAATCAATCCTGCAAGTTCATATTTATATCTCCAACATGCAAATGTCAAGATCCAAATGATCACATTTAACAAATTCAAAAATTAAACAATTTTCCCACTTTATAGACAAGAAGCCTCCAGTTTCATCTTTTATATTAGCGGTTCTCAACGTGGGCGGTACCGCCCCCCAGGGGCGTTCAGAGGATGCAGGGGCGCTGGCGACATTTTACAAAAGGGGGCGCTGGGATGCCTTTGGGGGCGTTTGGTCGAAGGTAAACTTTAACCTTAAATGCACAACAATGCCAGTTTAGACTTTGAGCAACTTGGTAAAACTGTATGTGTAACATTAAATCATGCTTGGCTGCAACTGTATCGATGGCAGCTCTTCTCTATTCAGTGTTGTTAGCTTCTGTAGCTTCTTGGCGCAGCTCCTTCTCCTGCTACTGGTAGCTAAAATCCCGATACCCTCACTTTGTATCCCTCTGAAAAATGAACCCATTTAAATCAAGAAATCCTCCATGCGTGATACCACGATAGAGAGCGTTCATTTATAGAGTTAACACGGTGCTGTAATGGTCCGGTATGAAACGGGGGTGATAGAACAACACAGCACTTTTAAATTTCAATAATCAGAATGCAGAAATTGTTTCCGTTGTTTAAAAGTTTATGTCGGTCTGCCTTTTCCCCATCGATACTCTTACCGACCGCCCTGCACCTTAGGGGCATAGAAAAAAAAAGACCGCACATTGTGCAAAACTCTGAAACAGGAAAGCGGGACATAAAATGGAGCGACGAACTAGATTGAATTATGGCATAAAACAGAGAATCCAACGCTGAACAGTGAAAAATCAACACATGAGTGAAACACATGACGATTAGGCAGCGCAGCAGTGATGAGTGAAAATTACTGAAATTATCAAATAAATGTAGCAACAGGAAAGAAACTAAAGGGACATAGTAATAAGCCAAGAGAGGATAATACTAATCAAAGGAAACTAAATGGAATGAATGAAGAACAAAATGCAAGAATAAACTAAAGTAAATACAGAGGAATAAACTGGTATGGCAAGACCTTTGAGTAATAATTAATACAGAGGACTGTATGCAAGAATAAACATACACTATTTCCAGATAAAAGGTAAAATAATATTGTTGAAATGTCATGGGTTGTTGAAACCACATCTGAGAGAGTACTGAGAATAAATATATCTTACAGACCATAACAGTAAAGAACTTATCACTTATTTAGTTTTATTAGATTGATAATTTATTCTCAATATATTTTTCATGTCAGTGTTAATGTCATAGGCTGATGACTCCATGACACTTCAATTTGACTTATTAGGATTTGATTAAGAACCAGATTTGTTCTTTGTCATTCTGTCCAGTAAAACTATTAATCTATAAATCAATAGACAGGTCTATATAAAGATATAATCCATGTTCTGTCTCATATTGTATGGCATTAAAAGACCTGAAATGTTGGTTTTCATTGAAAGTTCTGGTTTGCGCAATAAATGCCATGTGGTGAAATTTATGGATGATACTTGATTCCATTCTCCTGAAGCAGCACAGAGCTGCACCACCAGAAAAACACTGAAGAAGAAGAGCTATGATTAATTAGTTACAGTTCTATCCAGGTTTAATGTTGCAGAGCTCAGTCAGTCGTTTTGCAAATAGTTCAAAGTTTAAACTGGCATGTTTACATTTTATCTGGTCATTTGTGAACATTTAACAACTTTAAAATGCACAAAATAAAATATTTTTTCCACTCTGATTTGCTGCTGTTAGGCCTACCAATTTAACTTGAATGTTCATTGCATTTCATAGACGCCTGTGAAATAATTTCTATTCCTGACATTGTTCTCTGGAAATTATTTTTGATGATAAATACAGAAACAAGCATAAAATCAAAACATCTACAATGGCGATAGTATATTAATGATAAAATAATAGTCAGTGCAAGTATCCTACAAATTTTGGTGGGGGGCGGTGAGGGACCTGGAAAAGGCTAGGGGGCGCTGGCCCAAAAAGGTTGAGAAACACTGTTTATATGAACCTCTACATAGGACATACGAAAATAGTTCTACGGCTTTTCACCTGTGTGAATCATCATGTCTGAGTTAAATTCTTTTTTGAATAAAGGTTTTTTCAACGTTCACACATGAAAATGCTTTCACCTGTGTGATCACCATGTGCTGAGTTAAAGTCGGTTTTGACTAAAACCTTTCCAAGGTCCAATGAAAATGCTTTTCATCTGTGTGAATCACCATGTGCTGACTTAAAGTCGGTTTTCGACTAAAACCTTTTCCACAGGTCCACATGAAAATGGCTTTTCATCTGTGTGAATCACCTGTGCTGAGTTAAATTCGATTTTTGACTAAACCTTTTCCACAGGTCCCACATGAAATGGTTTTCATCTGTGTGAATCTTCATGTGCTGAGTTAAATTCGGTTTCGACTAAAACTTTTCCACAGGTCCACATGAAACGGCTTTTCACCTGTGTGAATCATCATGTGCTGTGTAAATGAAATTTGTGACTAAAACTTTTCCACAGTCACACATGAAAACAGCTTTCACCTGTGTGAATCATCATGTGCTGTGTTAAACCTGTTTTAGACTAAAACTTTTCCACAGGTCCCACATGAAAATGGCTTCACCTGTGTGAATCATCATGTGCCGTGTTAAACGAGATTTGCAACTAAACTTTTCCACAGGTCACCATGAAAGCGGCTTTTCACCTGTGTGATCATCATGTGCCGAGTTAAATTAATTTTTTGACCAAAACTCTTTCCACAGGTCCACATGAAAACGGCTTTCACTGTGTGAATCATCATGTGCTGTGTTAAACGAGATTGCGACTAAAACTTTTCCACAGTCACACATGAAAACGGCTTTTCACCTGTGTAATCATCATGTGCTGTTTAAACGAGATTTGCGACAAAACTTTTCCACAGGTCAACATGAAACGCTTTCACCTTGAATCAGTGCCGAGTTAAATTAATTTTTGACCAAAACTTTCCACAGTTCACACATGAAAATGGCTTTTCACCTGTGTGAATCCTCTATGAGCACAAGAGAATATTGCAAGCAAAAGCTTTTTACAGGTCACACAGGAGAAAGGTTTTTTCTTTTCTGATTGCTTCTCAGCTTCAGCAGCTTCTGGAAGATGACCTGCTCCTTGTTTGTTCTGATTCAGTTTGGTTGTTTGTTCATAAACAGACCACCCATGCAGTTTAGTCTCCTGTTTTAATTCAAGCTGTTCTTACCCTGACTGAGTAAACTTCTTTCTTTCCACTTTATTTGTTGATATTCTAGATCCTGCTGCTCTTCTTTTAATGTTGATCTTCTGGCTCTTCTTTTTCTTGTTTCACTGCAGAGGTTCTACCTCGTCCTGGTCCAGATTGGATCTCCTCTCCTGGTTATACATCTCGTTCTCATAACGTTATGTGCAGGCAATCTGGAGAGGAAACAGAAAAAAAGAGGAATTGTTACGTTACTGAAGTAATTAACAGATGTTGTTATCCTTAGTAGTCAGCCCCGCCTACGCCTCACTACTCCTCTGGACTTGTACTGCCCAGTTCTCTGTCTAACAGTCCGGAATCCCCATAACTTGGAGATTACCTAAAGATAGTTTATGGAGCATTATCTAGTCAAACTGGGAGCGGAAAGGACTCGTCTAGCTCTAACTACCTTCGATCCAGACGTTAGACCCTTTTCAGTTGAGGAACAATCAGCTGAGTAGCCCTCACAACTGCATAACCCCTACAACCATCCTGTTAACGATAGCTCCTTCCCTAAATAACGGCACTTGTTAACGGCTAGATTGGATTTAGTGACTTAGATTTAAGTCCCAGGGTCATTATTCAACACTCACCAGAGGAAAACACAAAGTCACCACATCTCTAGAAATCATGTATGCTTTCTTACTACAATCAGCAAAAACCAATACTGATTAAAAATGACACAATTAAATTCACTGTCCCAAATCCATTAGTATTTAGAATATAAACTTATTAAGCAAGCTTAGCAGGGGCAAATACAAGCAGGTTATTTTCCAAGATTATGAAATCGGTAAGAATAAATAAAATCAATTAAAATCAATCACATCTGTCTTCATTCCTATCCTAACCTGTGTCACTGAGTTTACTGAGCGAGACTTGGGGGGAGAGGCAGGTCAACTCATACCCAATGGCACTTGTCTCGGCAGCTGTAATCTTCAAATATCCTTGGCCAAAGTCTTTGCCCAGGAAGAGCAAAGTCCTCTTCAGAAGAGAAGCAGAGCAGAACTGTTCGTTCCTCAACGTGCAGAATCTTTGTCTTTAAATGACCTCTGTCTCTTCTCCAAGTCTGCTGCAGTAGAGTTGAGAACGTTGGGTAGAGGCAGAGAGTTGGTCGATCAGGAACCAGGGTCGGGGCTGATGGAACTCGTCCTTCTTGCGGCGTGAAGTCTTGAGTTCCCTTGGTCCCGGGGTAGTCCTCTGCTGGTCTTTAGCCTGCTTCCTCTTGTTGGCTCTCTTCTGCGCCGTGGACGAAGAACGTCTTTCCTCCCCTATCCTCTGTTTTATACCCTCTCAACCCAGGGCTGTCTACGGGTAGGGCTACGTGACTTTAGAGCCGTCCCACTGTCTGTGGAAAGTCCAACTTCCCCAACCATCACCTCCCTTATGACTCACTTATGCCTCATTACAGCAACTCTCCGGTACTTCCCCTTTTTTCCGCTGGCCATCTGTAATTCATCACAAAGCATAATCATTTCCACTGGCCATCTGTTTCTGGCATCTGTTCCCCAGCAACCCCACCTGCTCAGTGTACTCATTACCACACAGTTTTATTCTGTTTCTTACAATCTTAAGTCTCTCTTCATCAGTCATTGTAATCATCACAAACATAATCAATGTGTTACTTATCAACTTATTACTTCAGTATGACTCTTCCTCACATCTCTATTTTTAATAATCAATGATCATTGTACAATATCAACTGTTATTATTAACTCAAAGGTACAAACCTAAATTCTCTAAGTATTATACATTCTAACTTATCAAAAAGACAGTACATATATGTGATATGCATACAGACGTTCTACTTTTACAGATGTATTATATTTATACTTGTTTCTCTAATCATCATTAAATCAACATACAAGATTTGCTGTTATCTCTCAGGCCTTTATTCCGTTTCTGCGTGTACCTGGACAGATCTCATACTCTTATACCAGTTTTCATGACACAGACATTCATCATTTAAGACAGAATCACCAAAAAACACATCTGAAAATTCAAGAGTCCAGACATTCAGCTGAATTTGGAAAATTACCAAATTAATATTTCTGATTAATTATTCACTGTAGGTATGATTGTTATTGTTTAAAAATTATTTCTAGTATTATTTCGAGTATTTCTATGTTGAACGATTAACTTTTTATTTGTATTACTTTGAACTTTGAGTTCAGTTTCATGTTTCATGTAAAGACATTTTTGTTTCTTTACTTAAAAAAAAATCCTAACCCAAGAACCCAGAATCTTGACAGTTGTCCATTTCTGTAAGTTAGGGACTGGTACAGGACCAGCATCACTGGGCTTCACCAGGTCTTATCTTTTTTACTGCTAAGAAATGATAATTCTTAGCAACAGAGAAATATGCAAACAAAAAAAGAGACGCAAACAAATGAAATACAGCAAACAAGAAGAGTGACGGAAACAAAAGCAAATAAAATGTAGCAAACAAAAAAAGAGACGCAAACAAAGACCCTCCTGCTGTGCTGGACCAAAACAGCAGAAATGCCTCACACCGCAGGATATTGTTGATCAGATCGACGGACTATTGACATGAGGCTTGACAGACAACGTTTCGCAAGTAAGATGGACATAATATTGTATTTGTGATTAGAATATTACTTACTGTATATAGCCACCAGTGAAATATCAGCTAATGCTAGCTGGTATAGTGCTATAGTACTTGGTGTTCAGTCCCCGCTCTGAAAGTAACCGAGATTATTTTTAAAAAAGTTTCAGTTATTTTCTAACACTGACTTAGATATCTGATACAAGAGCCTATTATAGAAATGAAACAATATTATAAAAATAATATTACACGTTATAACATTCACCAGAAAAGTTTACACAGATGGCAATGGCTATTATGAACTTCACTCTGTCAAAGTAAGATACCTCCCAAATCTCCCGTTTATGTTTTAAAGGTTTCCTGTGTGTGTGTGTGCGCGCGCGCGCTAAACATGTATAGCTTAATATTATTCAGTATTAATCATTATTTATTTCTGTCTATATTATATAAATATGTATTGATAAGACGAGAGCGGTCCATTAGGCGTCTGTCCTTTTATTATGTCTATGTGAGAAACGGCCCGGTCTGCGGAAGACGGGTCCTTCGAAGGCCACGAATATGGACGACCAGAAGAGAGAAGCTGTAGCCTTCAGCTAGCTGCCTAGCCTCCATCTTGGCGTTATGTTGCTTAGCAACCGTGACAACGTGAAGCACAGAGTGCTAAGGAAAAAAACGGACTCGAAGTTAGTTTTTTACTCGTTTTTTCAGTATTATTCTTCAGCTTTTGTGATAAAGGCTGTTCCATACTAAAAAGAAATCTGTTTGATTCTAAAATGTTTAAACATTTATAGCAAGGAATGTAAGCAAATTATTAATTTTCAAATACTCTCTAGATCTCAGGAAGTAAGACATTACAGTTAAATAAAACTATTATGTTTGAAGGCTTAACTTTAATCAGTAAAACCCATTTGCTCAGGAATAAATACTTCAGTGAAACAAATTTTTTACAACTATTACCTGGCTTAATATCTGTGTTCCGCCTCCACTCATCGGGGAAAACTAGCAGGAGTTTTTAAAACGATTTGCCGGGAGACGTGCGTTCTCTCTCGGTGTACCGAACTGGAGCGCCCGGTCAGCTGACAGCTGGCGAGGGGAGCTGGCTGTTAATGCAGCGGGAGCAGACATCTCCGAAAACGTGAGCAATATTGCAATTAAGTGATTTATTGATGCACCTAGCAGATATTTGAGATCTATACATCAACATTCTCGCCGAAAAACATTGTAAAAAATCATTTTGTGTAATACAGCAAAAAAAATAAAAAATAAAAAAATTGCTGCCATTGCTGCGTTTCTCAACACCCGTTTTAAAGGATGCTGACCCTAAATTTGGACAGCTGTTTTTTGTTCGACTCCCTCTAGTGGTCTGGAGCACTTCCGCTTTCAGCACTTTTTGTTTGCATCTTTTGTTTGCTGCATTTAATTTGCGTCTCTTTTTGTTTGCTGCGTTTTATTTGCTATATGTTTGCGTTTTGTTTGTTGCATTTTATTTGCCTTTTGTTGCGTCATCTCTTCTTGTTTGCTGCATTTCATTTCTTTGAATCTCTTTTTTGTTTGCTTGTTTTCTCTGTTGCTGCGCATTTGCACCCGTCGGCCACAGGTTCATATAAAGACCAGCTGTGCCTTTATGTGGAAGGATAAAAAGAAACTGTTCATTATAGAAACAATAAACAGAACAGATTCCAGGAGGATTTTAGAAATACGGAGTTGTGTCTGCCTCGTTATTTTAACCTGTTGTATCCTGTTTACAGGAAAAAATCTGCGTCTGTTACAGCGACACCAGCCATGTTGCGTGAAACACTTGCTTTACTAGCCTTTTGCTGAATTGTTTTTCATATTTCTCCTGTTTATGAAAGTAAGTCTCAGCAGTTTAAGGAGGAGAGCCCTAAGAAAGATAACTGGTTCTATTTTCTCTCTACATAAATAAGCCATTCTTACAGCGTAGTTGTGATGTTTGCGCTCTTTTATCTGATATAAAAACATTTATACAGGAGGGGAACGGTTACTAAATGACCCTCATGCAGAAAGTTTCATACATTCAAACCTTAACCTGAATCCAAACGCTGGCGTTTCTTACCTATTCGGTATAAGATTATCTTGGGCTTCCGGGAGAAATCCAGCAGTCTGCGTTGATCATCCATCTCTTCCTCTTGATGATTTCTTTAAACTCTGTGAATGTTTCTTCAACAGCAGTCAAATGCTTGTTGATAAACTCGTTTATACAAACTCTCGAAAATTCAACAAAACAAACCATGCGCCATCTTGTTTCTCGTCTTCTTCTTCGTCTTTTTTATGGCGGTTGGCAAACAACTTTAAGGTGCATTACCGCCACCTTCCAGGTTGGAGTATGGATAAGAAGCTCATAGCCTCCTCGTTCTTCTAAGAAAATTAAAAATACTATCAAAAACTATATCTCCCGATTAACTCTGAAACAATTCTCTTATAACCAACTTATTTTTATTACTACTAAGCTCACTAAGTAGTATCTTTCTTTCCCGTACATACGTGTTGGTTTGGATATACAGGATTAAATAGTACTCTTAACTTAATGAATAAACTTAATACAGGTTGTTGTATTTATTGTGGAAAGTTAGAAACAGTACAGCATATCTTTTTAGAAAAAAATTAATTGTTAATGCATGTCACCATGAGAAAAGCCTTCTGGGTTTTGCTTAAAAACTTTTTAAAATAATAAAATCACACATTTTTGCTCATGAAGTGAAAAAATCATTTGGAAAACAAACTTATTGTCAGAATCTTTTCTTGTTATTCTATGTTTTTGTTTGTGACTCAAAGTTTTGCTTGTGATTCTTACATGACATTATGGGCAGGGCCTAAAATTACAACAAAAAGATTTCTGGTGTGTGCAAATAGAAGTTTATGTTTGGCAAATAACATTTTAAGTTCACGAGACAAAATTACTTATTTAATTTAAAAAAAATTTTTAAACAAAACTTTTTGTAAAAAAAAAAAAATAATAAAAAAAAAGGAAATAATAACAATTCCAAAAGTTTTGATTACAAATTTATTTTGCTTAACTGTTTTTTTTTTAATTGAATATTTTGGGAAAATATTTAATTGCATCCTCACCAGACCCTAAACGTACTTAAAGTCTGGATCGACTTTTTTCCCCTTCATTAATGACACTTTTATTACATACATTATGTCTATCATGGTAATTCAGGATGAGTTTTTTTAAATTCTAAATTAATTCTTAATGAATTTAAGTGATATTCTCCTTCAAGATACATTTGCCTAACACTGGAATAAATGCAATGTACATTATACAGCAAAGGAAAATAGAAGATCTGACATATATCGATTATGGAGTTGATTCGTTTTGGACGAGCGATCTGCCCCTATTGCATAAGCAATGCTGAAGAATGACTGATATCATTAACGATACAGGGAAGAAGCTTTTCAGTTATCTTGTGTTGCTAGCAAAATAGTTAGCTAGCAGCTAGCTAATAGCACAACAACAACAACAACAACCTAATGTCTGTTGTTTCTGACCTCATAAACATCAAAATTGACCAGGGTGCCAAAACTTTTATGAGGTTGCGAATACTTTTAATATGTTCATTTTGCTTAGTTTTAACATATGAAGCAACCCTGAGACTCTTAAAGTCCTGTGATAAACCTTTGCACAAAGTTATAGCAAGCTTACCCCTTAAGCCCTGCCAGCATGCCTTGGTGGGCCCCATGTGGGGGAAAGGAGGGCTGATATATGGGTCCCATAAAGGTTTGTCTGTGGGCTCCATGGTGGCCCCACATGGGTTTGCCCATCTAGGGCCACAGCCTACGTGGGGCCTACCTGGGCCCTAAATAGACAAACCCATGTGGGCCGACCACCATGTACGGTTCATTACAGGATGCACATTCAAAGGCCAAATATGGGACGACTCCGTATTTTACAGGACGGATGGCAACCCTATTCAGGGGTGCTAAAGCCCCCCTAAATTAGGTCTAGAATCGCCACTGGATCCAACAGAGATCATCTCTGTGTTGACTGAGGCCTGTTACTTTGGCGCCGACCTGTTGATGATGGGCAAGAGAGGATGAGTAGGCTGCAGGAGCGCTATGTTTGAAATCGCTATGTTTGTTATAAAGTAAATTACTTTACGGAAATCTTATTCAAAGCCTGCTTGAAATATGTCAGGGATAAAAAAACGTGCCAGGAGCGGGCAGCAGATCAATTATGGATATACTAAGGTGATCTACCATCAAACTGAGGATTGAGTCCATGAAGCTGAGGATCCCTTGATGACCGAGTGGGACATGTTAACAGTTAGCTTACTTTGTAAATGGTTAGCGGCGGCTTCACTGGAGGAAATGGCCGCTTGTATCTACCCATTTGTCTTCAAAGTAACAAATGAATAATTCACTTGAGGTTCATAAAGGTTAAAAAATAACCAAGCAAGTCCATGGGTAGCACATCTAAGGCACATTCAGTGACACTGAGGGGTCAGTGGATTGGTGGCAATTGAAGTTCAGCATTTTGGTGCAATCCCTTTGCTAAACCAGGACTCTTGGGCAGTAAGACAGAAAAACTCAACAGGTTGTAATGGGAATTCAGCCCAACATCAGATCTATTCACCTCTGTTTGCCTCTGCACAATAAAAGCAGTGATTTAATCCAAGAACTTGTGAAAAGGTAAAGTTTTATCTTATTTGTTTAGTCACTTCAGCAGCAGATTGAGAAGTACAGGCATTCATGCATCCACTAACATCAGTTAAAGAATCAGTGAAATCGGTGATTTGCTCTGCTTTGTAAAGCTTATAAGACAAATCTAATTACAGAAACGGAAACATGAGATGAGATCCTGCACAGTAATTGGGTTTATTATTCTCTTAAGGTTTTTTTCACTAAAAAATTGTGTTTCTCTTTTATATAGTTGTACAATATACAGCTATGTTTGGTTTTACAGCATTCTGACAGCAGTTTAAGTCTGAAAACATCTGCTGTTTAAGATAGCTTCCTTTTAATCAGTTATAAAACTTTTACAGAAACATGTTGGACAACCACATATAAACTGTAAAGATATGTTTAAAACTCATCCAGTCTGCAGACAAACTGTAAGAAAATCAAAAAAATATTCTTCTTCTAGTTATTCCAATTTTTAAATAACTACATTTTTTTTACTTTAATCATATTTCAAAGAGGTTCTGTGTTCAAATCATCAGCTCAAAATGAACAAGTTAAATGAACAAATTCCCAAAGATTTCCAGCATCAGGAGATCCATATTTTTTTTCTCATTCAATTTTAAAAATAAAGCAAAGCAAATAAATCTGCAAAGCCAAGGCTATAAAACAAAATGGACACAGGTTTCCCGAAGACCAAACCCCCATGCAGAATCTTCACTTCTCAAACTCGCCATTATTCTCAGAATGACCACGTCAAGATCATTCATCCCTTCATCAATAAATCTTTAATCATATATCTTTGTGGCGTGGTCCTTGCAAATGAAGTTGTCATTAAAATCATAAGTTTAAACTTTGCCATTGTTAACTTTTTGGGCCAACTGACCTAAGGAAATATTTCAAATTAAAAACCCAGATCAAGCCAAAATAACTCCTGATGACCTGCTGCCTGTAGATGATATTTAACAGATTCCCACAACCTCATTTCTTCTAATAGATTATAGTATGATTTTAGAAAAATTTGTCAGTTTTTAAAGTGAATATAAAACATCCCGTAGCAATCATACGTATCCAAAAATCTGGGAAAATAATAATAATAAAAATACCAAAACCCATTTGAAAAGCTAATCACCTTTGTCATGTTTTTAAATATGGAAAACAATGAAAGCCACCCCATTCAGTTGTATTGCTTTCTATGCAAATGGCAGCTTGTACTTTATTTTATTTTTTCCACCTAAAACTAACTTAATACAAAAGACAGAAACTGGTGAAGGCAGCTCAAACTAAAAGTGCAACTCAGGTGGAAAAGAGTGAGTAAAGTAAAGTAAAACTCAGTAAACCTGTCTAAACATTCATTAACATTTCCAAACCAAAAATCAACATGTTCTGCCTTCATGATGTGACAGAAAAAAGTGAACCCGACACTAAAAACACATCTTCACAATCATTTTTAGAACAAATATCTTAGTACACTTGAAATAAGACCACACTAGCTCACAAGTACATTTTCTGCAATAAATAGGTGCACGTTTTAAGAAAATAATTCCTTAATATTGACAAAAAAAAGGAGTAGTTCACTTACACTGAAAAGATTCAACTAAAAAAAAAGAGTTAATTTGTTACATGTAATCAAATTAAGTTAATACACGTAAATATTTTAAGTTATTTTATAGTTTGGAAAACTTACTGTGATTATATGTAACAAATTAACTACATTTTTTATAAGCTGGAGCTCAATTCTTTGTTTCAGTGCATACCAAGACGTTTTTCCTATGTTATCAGTCAAATAATCTGCCAGAGGAATGTTAAGAAATTACTGAGCTAAAATAAGCCACTTTATCTTGATGAAAAGTTACTTATAACTTGTATTATTTTAAGTGTACCAATATATCTGCACCAAAAACTAGACCAAAAAACACTTTTTGCAGTGAAGTGTTTTTTTAGAGGAGTTTGGGCCTGGATGGGTTGGGTCTGACTGAGGAATAGGCCCCGATGTGCGTGACGAGGTTGGGTTCCACGCTGTGCGCTCTTTCTCCGAGAGTGGTCCTGGCCTTGCGGTAGAGAACCATATCCTTGGCGTTCCCTTTGTAGCAGATCGAGCCATCCAGGAAGTCCGCCACCCTTAGCGAGGCGTTGCCGGGGAAAAGCATGGCCGGAGTGCAGCACTCGGTTGCCGGGGAGACGGCGTAGAGCTGCGGGGAGATTCTCCGCATCTCCAAGAGGTAGTGCCTTCCTATCAGCTCGGCGGCCACCATAAAGTAGAGGGTGAAGAAGACGAGGTGGTTGGCCGATAGAGTGAAGGAGAGGGAGCAGGGGTTACAGTAAGGGATTGAGAGGAGGAGCGCGGTTGCCCCACCAAACCGAGCCCCACCCACTCCAGAATGCGGTACGGCTCGGGGTTCCAGTAGCGCTGCAGCCTTTCAGGGTGATACAGCTTGATGTACAGCGTATGGAAGGCAAACGGCAGATCCTTAACCACTGTGAAGAACTCCTCTCCAGGTAGAGCGTCGTTACACAACAAATGAGTCCTGAAGATGATCCTCCAGCTGGTTTTCCAGTTTAAATCTGCGTGTTCAAAACAAAACTGGGTTTTTCATCACATCTGCCCAGATTTTTATGCCATATTTAGCTGTGTGGAAGGCATATATTGCCTAAATGAGTAGGGTCGCTACTCATTTAGGCAATATATGCCTTCTGAATGCCAGGGGTGAACTTTATGAATGCCACAAGTCTTCAATCTACTGTGACATTAGGGCCTGGGTTATAGAACAGGGAAAGTTACAACCCACATGTACCACACTGTTCTATTAGCTGCTAGTTTGTCTTGTCCATCGATTGTCAAATCGGATTACTCTGGAGAAAGTCTCCAGAAACATTATGGCCCGAAATATTACCCTGCCTGTCTCTGCATCCCTTAGACTGGCTGTTGACTCGTCCTTTGACTTATAAACTCTGGTCAGAATGAGGACCTCCAAATATGCATGTAAATGCATTTGGTCCAGCTCCTTCCAGTTCTCTCCAAAACTCACCTTCCTTTTAGATCTGTCATTTCAACAAGGATTTTCTGTATTACACAAGGCCTGAGTAGCTCAAAGACTGACTTGATGTCTATAATGCGAGTTACTGCCATCCTAGTCAACCCTGGAATGATCAACAAGAAGTTCCAGAGCTTCCAGGGTTTCATCTTTTTATTTCCCTGCTGCTCATTTACCTAATCTCTGACAGTGACAATATCACGTGTACCTTCAGTGTGTAATGTGTTTAGGACTCCCTTACAGAGAGTATTTATGTTCCTCCACTTCTACTGAGTGTCCACTCAGTTTGGGTGGAGTTTGTCCAGGGGAACAGAAAAGGTACCTGTCAAAAGTTGTATGAACACCTGCTTTCAGGCAGCTTTCTAGTGAAGTAAAGAGAATAGTGAAAGAGTGGGTTTGCGTGATTGTTTAGGTGTGTGTTGGTGTGTGTGCATGCATGTGTTGTGTGTGTGTGGTGAAATATGTCTCATAGGTGCAAAGAAACAAATAGAATTGGACATTTTTTTAACCTTTTTACCCTTTAACTTGACTGCCGGTCAAATTGACCCGAACAGTATCGATGTAACAAATAGACCCAGGGGGGCTGCAAATGTGTAAAATGAACCATTTTCATTTTATACATAGAGTGCACCTATTAAGGCAAATAGAAATAGTTTCATGCAGAAAAAATACTTCTATTTTTAAAAAATTTTTAAACTTTGAAACGGGTCAAATTGACCCGCAACATAACAGAATGGTTTTAAACTACTTTGCAGAATAGCACTTTGTTGGAAGTTCGGT
>NW_027675243.1:0-22769 GCF_904066995.2 Poecilia reticulata
TTTGTTTATATTTTAATTTATTAATTTTGTTTTATATTTAATTTTATTTCACATATTATATAATGCTATATCATGATGTATTTCTAGTTTATACACAAAGTATTTTTTGGTTCTCAAATATTTATTTCCTGGTTTTACAAATCCATTGTTATTAAAGGAAAAGAGGTTCACTTTTTACAAAATATATATAAAAGACTGTTAATTATCAAACTCAAGATTTAGCTGCACAAAATAATGATAGTCATTAACTCTTTTACATGTGACATTATAATTTATAAAAAAATATTCACCACTTTCTTTTCAGCATCTTCTAGCTATTCTTTCATATTTTTGCTAAGTTCTTCTATTGGTGGATATTTCTTTCATCTGATAGCCAATATTTTCAATTTGAAAGCATGATTACATACGTTTTGTTCTCAAAATGTGTAATGTTTGTACAGCAATCTTGTTATTGTGCTCTTCTAGAACTTTGCTCATTTACAAAACATTTTCTGCTTTCTTTTTTAACTAAGACTTTACTGGGTGTGTTTGTTTCCTTATAGCAGGTGTTCTTATGTTGCTGCTATTTATTGCTATAATTTAACACCGCACATTTTCATGTAGGCTTGGTATTATTATGTCATGACTATCTTTTAACAGAGTTGATCAGAGTACTGTTAACAATCAGTAACAACTGCTGGTGGGTTTTTAGTTTAACATGGAGCAGAAAGCAGAAGCTCTCCTTTCTTCACATATTTATTGAGTGGTCCAGGTTCGTAAAATTGAATGTAGTTACATTTAGCCATTCACAGCTTAACTGGTGCTAGAAGGAAACTTGCACTCAGTATACTTTTATTCGATTCACTGAGGGTTTTTTGGGTGATTTTGCGTTTTTGTTCCAAAGCAAGCAGAAGATTTTTTGCAAGTAAGCAGGAGCTGGAGCTTGAGGAGCAAGATTTTAGTCCAAACACTACAAGTTTTGAGATGAAAGAGATGAAGTCTTGCTCCAGGTTCCTCTTGTTTTCAGGTTAATTTGGGTTTTCTAAAATTTTCCTTTGGCGTTTTTATGGTTGTTTACTGTCTGTGATGAACTGCAACAGACTTCTCCATTATTTACTGCGACTATTTATAATTTGCTGCAGATAGACTTTCCTTATTGCAATGTGATAAAGGTATAAGAGAATGAATGAATTTAAGGAAGACAAATTATCAGTATTTCTTAGTCGTTTTATTGTTCATGGTGTGGGTTGTCCTAAGAATTTATTTTACTATATTCAGATTGAAATGCTAAATGTGTTTTCACTTTTTTTTATGCTAAAATCTTTCAGAAAAAGAAGATGCTGTCACTCAGACAGAGGAGGAAACAGCTGGGGAAGAGGAGGAAAATATGAGCTGGGCGGACGACAATTAATTTCTTTTTCTTTTTGATTTAGTTCATTTCTTTTAATTTTTTTTACATTTATAAAGTTTTTATTTTGTTCAGTGTATGGAAAATCTTTATATTAAAGAAGAGTTTTTACTTTGTAAATGGACTAATTTCAAATTTTTCTTACGTGATAAAACAAGAAGACCATTCTTGTGGTAAAGTTACTTTTCTGTGAAGTTGAATTAAAGTTTGTGGGAAGGACCAAGTAGAAGATTATCAGACAAAATTTTGATTCAACTGTGTTCCCTTACAACATAGCTGAGTTGTAAAGGAAGATTTTACTTATATTCTTGTTTTCTATTTTTACTGTTTAACAACATGGATGATGGCTACTTGTGTCAATCACCCAAGAATAAATACCAGAATTTATTATAGCAATGAGCTTGAGGAGAGAGAGGGATGAGGATTATGGTGTAGTAACATCTGCAGGAGGTGAGAGTGAGAAATTAGAAAAGTTACATCCAATATACACATATACATGTCATTTTAAAGAAATTACCATATTGTGAAAAAGTTAATTATTTTCCATAATGTAATGATAAAATTAAACTCATAGATTCATTACACATCAACTGAAATATTTCAGGTCTGTTATTGTTTTAATACTGATGATTTTGGCATACAGCTCATGAAAACCCAAAATCCCGCTCTGAAAAAATTAGCATAACATGAAAAGGTTCTCTGAATGAGCAATTAACCTCATTATCTGAATCAACAATGTAACTCTAAACACCTGCAAAAGATTCCTGAGGCTTTAAAAAACTCCCAGCCTGGTTCATTACTCAAAAGTGCAATCATGGGTCAGACTGCTGACCTTACTGCTATAAAGAAGGTCATCAGCCTATTCGTTCAATTTCTGAATGAATAGGCTGTTCCCAGAGTGCTGCATCAAGGCACCTCCGTGGGAAGGAAAAAGTGTGTCAGAAAACGCTGCACAATGAGACGAGGTTACCGGACCCTGAGGAAGATGGTGGAGAAGGACCAATTCCAGACCTTGGGGGAAGCAGTGGACTGAGTCTGGAGAGGAAACATCCAGAGCCACCATGCACAGGTGTGTGCAGGAAATGGGCTACAGGTGCCACCTTCCCCAGGTCAAAGGTCAAGCCACTTTTGAACCAGAAACAGCGGTAGATGTGCCTGACCTTAGCTACAGAGAAGCAGCATTGGACTGTTGCTCAGTGGTCCAAAGTACTTTTTTCGGATGAAAGCAAATTTTGCATGTCATTCAGAATCAAGGTGCCAGAATCTGGAGGAAGACTGGGGAGAAGGAAATGCCAGAAGGCCAGAAGTCCAGTGTCAAGTACCCACAGTCAGTCCACAGTCAGTGATGGTCTGGGGAGCCATGTCAGCTGCTGGTGTTGGTCCACTGGTTTTATCAAGGGCAGGTCAATGCAGCAGCTATCAGGAGGTTTTTATTAAAATCTAATTCTTAATTCAGATATGTGGAAATATAATATTGAGTATCCATAATTATGTTTTAGATGGCTTAAGTTATCATAATTGATATTTCTCTGTAACATGACAGAAGAGGTGGTATTATTTGAGATATCTTGAAATGAATATTAACTCTTAAAAATGAAATTTAAGAAATATTGAATTATTGCTTTTATTAGTTGGAATGTAATTCAAATGTTTTAACCTTTCTAAATAGTGAAAAATAAATTTTTTTCTAGAATATAAAATTTGTAGAAATCAATAATTCCATATAGTTACAGAAAATCCCATTTATGTTAAAGTGGTTTGCCATAAAACAACATTCTGCAGGCAACTGTTTTGATAGTGTAATGGCGCACAGAGGATTTACAGGTCTTTTTAATTTAGATATTAAAAATGTAATTACAACTAGTCATATGCATTTTCACATGTTTTAAAGAAAAGTGTAATTTTTTTTCAAGTCAAAATGTATTTGTAATTACTGATACTCAGACTAAACCGAATTTATGTTAAATTTGCTTTCCATAAAGCATAATATTCTGCATGCAACTGTTTGGACAGCTTACTGGCAGCACATGAAAGCTTAAATGCAACTCTTAATTTAGATATTAATGTAATTGTGAATAATCATAAGTATTTCGAGTTATTTTAAATAAAAATGTAGTTTTGTAAAGTCAAAGTGCACTTTTAGATATCTGGATATAATTAGTTATAGTTGGACAAAACAGAATTTATATTAAAACGGCCTGCCGTATCGATGTTTATGCTTTTATCTTCAGAGATGGCGCCGAGCAACTGCGTAAGACGTAAACGTCCCACAACGTCATACGCAGTGAGGTTGGTTCCAAAGCGGTCATTGGTTGAATTATATTCATCTTTGTATCTTTTAAACCCATTGGTTGATTGGCTTCTCTAACGTTCTCCCGACAGTGAATTGAATCAGTCTTTCACAGACCCACTTTGAGCACAGTTGCCGTACTCAGAGTTTTCAACCAACCTTCCAAACGTTAGGAGACGTGTATTGGAACAGCTATCAACCATATTCCGCTGATTCACCGAGTGCAGGAAGCTATTTCCGTCGAGGTAAGTTTTTTAAAATATGTTTTATAAAAACGTTATGACGTTGAGTTTGTAAAAATACAGCTTTTTATTATGGTCAAAATATGAGGTACTGCACAATTATGTAGCCTTAGTGTAGCTATTGTCATTTCTGCTGCTAACGTGAATAATTATAAGCCTGGAATCGTTCCTAAACGTTACGTTACGATATGGACTGATGGTAAGCTTCCCGCGTGAAAATATGTTCACCTGTGTCGGGAGCGCGCTTGCAGCCAGAAGGGCAGATCGTTAATTTCATGTGCTGATCGATTTTTTCTGTAAAACAACTCAATAATCATGACAAAGTTGTAACATTTAGTTAATCGCAGCTGCTATTTAAAAAAGAAGCATAACAGATTTGTAAAATAAGTAAATGAGGTCTTGTGTGGAGGTCTTCTAAGCCATTTTCGCACTGCACGAACGGGTTGAAAGTAGGACCGACCGTGTTGCATAGAACTTCCGACCTGGTTCCACCGAACTTCTTGGAACCACATAGCTGAGGTTCCAATCGGACAGAACAAGTGGGGCTGCTTTAGAATCAGCAGCTATTGGTTTACAGCCAGTCGTAGTTGTTTTGCAGTCAGCCGTGATCGGTTCTAGCAGGCTCTCACTAACTGTTTTTACTGTATTTGTAAAGAGCGCTCTTTTTAATTCATTAATTAATATTATTATTTTTAATTTGCGATGATTCTTCTCAATATCTTGGTGACTTGGTCCTATGATGAGATATTTTTTCCTCCGCTCGCTTACTCCCTGATGAACAAATACAGAAGCTAGATCGGTCAACAAGCAATCAGTTTCCCGCCGCATTTTTTTCAGAGTTATTAGGGAAACCATATATTTTAGCTGACTGAAATAATCTGTTACCCTCTATTTCATAGGAACAAATTAATTTTACAGCAAGTCTTTAACTTTGTTATCCTCTCATCAATAAGTCCAGACAATTTAGTAACATTTGCTCTTTATTTACCAGAGTTATGCGGAGGGAACCATATATTTAGTTGCCTCAAATATGTTCACCTAAAAAAAATTAGGCTATTTCAGGTGGCTAAAATACTTGGTTCACCCTCATAACTTTGTCAAATAAAGAGCAAATGTTTTCAAACTTGCATGATTTAATCTTAGTGATTAAAGGAATAAACACAGTTATACACTTTCAATTAAACGTGTACTTTAATATCTGCAGAAATGTGAAGGGTGTACTCACTTTTATGATGCATTATAAAATTTATATTGCTATAATTATCAATAATATCAATTCTTTCCACTGAATTCTTTCATGTTGAAATGTAGATGCCTCGAGGAAAGTCCCATCGCCGATCCGAAGCTGCAAGAAGAAGGGTAGAAGTAGTTCGAATTGGGCGTGTAGGGATACCAATGCTTCTAGTGATTTTGTTTCACGTGAGTGTTTAATTATATTATTTAAATTGAATGCCTTATTTGTATGTCACATGAAGTATCCAGAGTACATATTTTATATTTTATATATTCTTTCATTATGTTTTTAATAGGGCGTGCACCGGCTGGCGCCATTCTGTGAATAAATGGCCAGCTAGTGAAGTGACCAACCACTGTCACAAGCTGGTCATTCCTGAGGGTTGCCCTGATAAGAAAGTAAGTACAATGTGCAATGATTTCAAATAGAATATGTAGGCATAGTTCTTATGTTGCTGTGTTTTGTACTATTTTAGTTTGTCCTTCTCATCGGAGCATCCCATTTGCGGTCCTTTGCGGACGGCATTGTTGAGATGCCAAGTGGCTGCTTACAGTTGGCTTCATGTCTACCCCTGGAGCCTGTGCAGCTGACTTGCGTTTTGAGGTAATGAAAGCCAATGTACCTCGGGAGCCTGACGCTGTCTGCATCATGGCTCCGTCAAACAACCTTACGGCCAGTCGCCATCCAGAAGAAGCCGGACAGGAATTGAGCGGTACCTGTTGACCGTCTGTAGTCGTTGGCCTAAGGTGGGCACTGTTGTTGATTAAAAACCAGTGTTCTCAATCCCAGTTCACAGATACCACTGCTCTGCATGTTTAGAAATTTCCCTTCTGCTACACATATAAAGCATGCAGAGCAATAGTCTTTGAGGACTGGAATGTAGAAACAGTGATATAAACATCAACTTTTTAATTATTTTCTAGGTCTTTGATATAAATTTCTAAATCGGTTATTTATTGTAGGTTTTTGTACCGGCTTTGTCCCCCGCTTGACTGAGTCCAGAGAGAAGCAGAACTTGTTCCAGCAAGAATTCCACCGCAGGTCGGCAAAGCTAGGTAGGTAGTAAATATTGATAATTCTGTCTTTGGTTGGTAAATGTATTGCAACTTTTTCATTTTATCTTGGTGATTTGGTGTTTGCAAAATGTAATTTATTTTGTCATTATGTTGTCAGGGATTCCCTATTTTCCACTGCTGACCACTTTCCTCTGGACCGTCTCACTCTGTGGTGTCGTGATGGCGTAAGTACATTTTCATTTTAACACAGTAAGCAACAAATTTGCATTAATATGAAGTATTAATTTGATCTCTGATTACTGTTTAAATGTGCAGATCCACCTTAGCGATGACCACGGGATGCACATCCTCAGGAATCTGATTTGGAATGCTGGCTATCAGTTCCTGGAGTTGTCAGCACCAAAGCCACTGGTGCAGAGTCAGGCAACTCGTCCGTATAAACCGAGGTTTGTGCCCCGTGTGGTAGTGAAGGGAGTGGAGAGTCCTCGTCGTTCTCCTCCTTCTCCACACCCTTCTGAGTGGACACTCGTGAGATCCGGCAGGAAGGTATTAATCTTTTATTGGCTTGCAATGAAAGAAAGGTGTTCCTTCAACTATTGATAGTCATCCTAAAAGTCTAATATGTGCTCTACCTTTACAGAGGAACCACTCGGGGGAATTGGACTCTTTCTCTGATTCACCCAAGAAAAGAGTGGTTCATTACCAAGTTTGTGAAGCTTGTAGCTATTCATGAAATGTAATTGTCAATGTCACTGGTATCTTAATAATTAAATTTTTGCTTTTATAGAGCGATGGGACTCCTGTGGTTTTGAAGGAATGTTTCATCCAATTAAATCCTGTCCGTTTCTCACCCGCTATCTTGGTTGCCATGGAGACAGTCTCTCCATCGGCTCTTCCAGATGTTCACACAGGCACCGAGGTAATTTGCAGAATACTCCAACTACTAACATTCTTAGTATCTTATTTTATAAATAACACAAACTCCCAATATTCTTTGCGGTGTTGTAGTCAAAGCCTGTGGAACATAAACAGAAACCAGCTGTCCCAAAGAGAAGGCGTGTGACACAGGAGGTTTGTACAAGCATAAGCTAATTTATCATTTCTAGTACAGATTATTTTATTTAACTGTTTGTTTCTTTATTTTTCTTTTAGGTTTCAGTTGCATCACGTGTGACTCCTGTCAGAGGCGTTGAATGTGTGCCGCCTGAAAACACTGTAAGTGTTTTTCACATTAAGGTTAAATGTGTAATTTAGAATGAATTACTAAGTGTTTTATTGAAAACATTTGACATTGCATCTTTGTTGATTTTGTGCCAAATCAGCTTGATATGTTTTTTGTGTCATTTATTTGTAGGTCAAGCTTACGCTGCAACCTGCTTGTCCTCGGGAGGCGTCTGACTGTCCTGGTGTGGGGTGCGTCTGTCCTTTGGAGGTTCCTGCTGGCCAGGGGGTTTGTATAATGTGTTCCACAGTGTGTATTAATAAATAAAAAATGTTGTGTGAGTGTTGTTCTTTTCAGTCTACAATTTTCATAACGTATACAATTTTCTAATTTTTGACATTTCAAATATTGTTGGAAGTTTATTTTATTCTTTTGCAGTAACAATTTGGTATCTTTCCTGTTGTAAATACTGAGTTAATGGATCAGAGGAGGTGGTATTTTACTGTAAATGAGTGGTTCAAAGCAAAAACAATGTTGTTAGCTTCTCTGCTTGCATGGATATCACAGCTAAGAGCTACATAGACTGTGTACAATTTCCAAATCTTTCTTAGAAGTTTTTTTTGACAATACTCTTAGTAACATCATTGGAGTTTTAACATTAATACTTTAAAAGGAATTTAAATAGAATCTACTTCAATTTTATTGTTTTCTAGGTTTTATAAAAAGAATAATAAAAGTATCAAAATAAATGCAGACAGCAGTAAAAATAATTAAATTTCTCTACAGCACCCTCTGATGGTTCACAGAAAATATAGCAGGTTATGTAATCTCATGGCAATCCATAATTGTGCAAAAGAGCTAGTTTAAAATGTATTTACTTAATTCTTAACATTTTAGTGTAATACAATTCAGAGCAAAAATAATGTGTTTACCTTTTCTGCTAGCATGAATATCTAGAGGAAAAGTATTTTTGAATTTAGCATCCTGCAAGTAACATAAAGGAAATTTGGTGGGATAGCATGCTAAATGAGTTTCAGTATTATAAAAAAAATCTCTTCATAGATTTGTAATATACATTATATTTGGCAGAGAAGCAGACTGCATGAATTACCTTTACCAAATGAGGATGTAGAGATGTCATGTTTTTCACATTTTCACTCTAGATGCCTGAGATGGGTGACTTCAAGTGCACACAGACATCACCCAAAGGTCAGGCTGCTAACCCCGTTGTTTGCAGGTGTTCAGAGGGGTTTCCACCGTCTCTTGTTCCAGGGACATATCTTGGTACTAATCAGACTAGTCCTGATACCTTGATGTCATGTAGTGTTACAGCAGCCATAAAACACCACATTTCTCCCATTTGTACCTGGAAGACTGTGAATGTAGATGAAGTCCGAGTAGAGGGTCAGAAGTTGGCAGGATATATTGCGCGAGAAAGACCAAGCACAGGTTCAAAACCAGAGTTGTGCAAGCTGGTTCAAAATCAGGCTATTTTGGTCGACATTGGAAAGTAGGTCTTGGCGATATGGTAAACGGGACATTTGATCTCAACCAGGAGGGGAACTGTATGAGCTATTGCAAGTGTATTTAATGAGAAACGGAATGTGTATCTTTGGTCTTCGTGATGCAACCACCTTGGTCATCCAGCATGGAGAGTACTTTGCTGTTGCGGATTTTGGAACACGGAATTCAGAGGGTTTAGCATCAGAATCTGGCACGCCTGTTGTCGTATTTAACACATGTTTAAATGATTTAATGGTTCACTTGAACAAACTTAGGGAATCATTACATGCAACTGAGTTTTCACTCTGCGGTATTTCTGTCAAAGAGTTGTCCAGTAACATGGACGCATCTGGAGCACTGACTGAGGACATGCACGTAACAGATGCGTGCCATGCTTCCAGTAGCCATGTTGCATCAGTCAGTGGGTCATTTCATCAGGGCGATGCTCGTTTTACATATAGCGGACTTCAGTGTGCAGCCATTAGTCTTGTTGCTTTAACAAAGCACACACTGAAAAGCGTTTGTTCATGGAATGCTGACATACTGGACGATGTACTGACTGTTGGTGATAAACTGTACACATCTTTGCATGACAGCAATTTAATCAGTACTGGACATGAGCTTCTTTGTATTCCAGACTTGCCTAAAATATTAGTGTTGATGGACAGCATTTGAATGTTTTTATGGAAATTATGCTTCTGGAGATGTTGATATAGTAGAAGGAGAGTTAATTGACAATGGTGTGTATACTACTCTCTGGGATGGATTGAGTAAGATTTGTGGAAGGTATGAAGCATGCTTTGTGACATTATGTGGGAGTACTTGTGCCCTTATCGGTCATAATGGACGTTATGCTCTTGTAGACTCCCATGCAAGAAACCACGAGGGGATGATAGATGCACATGGGAAGAGCGTTGTTCTCCACTTTAATTCTCTTGATGATGTCTTTGCTCATCTTACCAGGTTTTCTGGTGAACTGAATGTACATCCCAGGGTATTTGAGATCAGTGGAGTTGAAATTGTTCAGATTGACTCAAGTAGCAGCACATGTAAACATGTAGCTGCTGTGCCAAGTAGTAGTCCTCTTTCTGAACAGAGCCATGTGGATATGCAGGATTCTTATGTAGAGCATCCATTTGTTCTTCAAACATCAAACGGGGATGATGGTGATGACGATGTGGTTGTTACTCATGTCCAAAATAAGAAATTGTATTTTAACCCCATCTCTGTAGAGATTGCATGGTCACTTTGTGGAAAGTTGAATGTTGAGTTTGAACGGGCAAATTATGTATCTTATGTAGTTGGTGAACTTGGTCTGCCATGTATGACAGAAAAAATAGTTGGTGATGGAAACTGCTTTTTTAGAGCACTTAGTCAGGCCATCAGTGGCACTCAAAAATCTCATCGTAAAATTCGGCTTGCTGTTGTAAACCAGTTACAAAGAAATTCGGACTCGTATGATAGTATTTTAAGAAGTGAGTATTCTTCCATATCACAATATATTGCCATTTCAAGGATGCAGTATGTTGGCAGCTGGGCAACTGAAGTAGAGATTCAAGCTGCAGCTGATTATTTTGGTGTTAATATTTTCACATTTTGCGATGATAAATGGCTTGAATACAGTTGTCTGAGTAGTTTGACAAATCACGGTATCTATCTGCAAAATATTAGTGGAAATCATTATGAGACGGTTGTTTGTGTGAAGCAGCCTAACTCACAAACATGTTATGGTTATTGCATGAAAAGTGATCTTTCTGGGGGGCATAAAACTCGGCAAGCTAAAACGGAACCAAATACTGCACATATAATGAAAACTGAGACTTCTATTGAAGATGAGTGTGTGGGTATTTTACAAGATAACCAAAAACTTTACTATTTACTCCTCTTTCTGAAGGTAATGCTAGAACTTTGTGTAAGAACTTCAAAATAGACTTTGAAGAACATAATTTCCAAAAAGTAATATTGCGTGGGCCTTTGGGAAATGTGTGTAAGACTAAAAATATTGTAAATGACGGTAACAGTTTTTTCAGAGCTGTAGCTTATGCACTTAGTGGTTCTGAGAAAAATCACCGTAAAATTAGACTTTCTGTTATTTCACACATGACCAATAATAGAGAAGAATGCGAAAAAAGTTTGACTAAAGATTTTATTTCTGTGACAGAATATGTTAAACAGTCACAGATGAAGTATGTGGGTCACTGTGCTACTGAAATTGAGTTTAAATGTGCCGCCAATATGTTAGGATTGGATATATGTGTATTTAATGGCACACAGTGGACCAAATATAGTTCAAAGAGTATACATTTAACCAATGAAGCTATTTATTTGCAAAAACTTAATGAGCATTTTGATGCTGTTATTTGTGCAAAGCAGGGTGATAAAGACTCTTGCTTTGAACTTTGTGGAGAAAATGTTTTGTTAAAAACCCAACATATGGATACAAGATCTTCACAAGGTCAGAAAAATGCAAAGAAACTTGTTTTAAGTGGTAAAGCAAATTACAGTTTTTCAATGTACTTAAGACATAACAAGAATGAGAGACAAGCCATTAAATATAGAAGTCAAATGATACATAGGCAAAAATTAAAATCTAATCAAAGAAATTTGTATAAGACAAATTTGCTATACAAGGAACAAAAAAAAATTGGACGAGAAATAAATATCGTGAAGATGAGATTTACAAAGTAAAGATTAAGCAATTAAGCATTACAAAATATAATGAAGATGAATGTCACAGAGAAAAGTGAAACAGTTAAGTAGAAAACAATATCTTAATCCACAGCATAAGAATCACATAATATCACAAGTAGAGCTAAAAGACAAGAAATTAAAATCAAGTCAAATGAGTTTGATTTTGTTGTTGAGCGATTTTTGGACAAAGTAAAAGAGGGGCCCAATTTTGTGTGTTGCGTATGCTTTCGGTTGTTATTCAAACATCAGGTGTTAAATTGTTGTAAAGATTCTTACAGGAAAACTAAAGAAATGTTTTTAATTGCAGATAAATGTATACATGATGATTATCTGCATAGATGTAACAGTGCGTGCATATCACAATGCAATCTTAAAACCTGTCGAAATAAGTTGTATATCTGTTATTGTTGTCATTATAAAATTAGCAGAGGTCAAATGCCACCAGAAAGTTCATGCAATAATTTGACAGTTGATCCCATCCCACATGAGTTGGCATGCTTGAATACTCTGGAGCAACATTTAATAGCTTTACATATACCGTTTATGAAAATGTTGGCGTTGCCGAAAGGTGGGCAAAATGGAGTTCACGGTCCAGTTACATGTGTCCCTGCAAATATTGTAGAAACATGCAGTCTGCTACCTCGTAGCAATATGGAGGGGTCTTTGTTACCTGTTAAGTTAAAGCGTAAATTGACGTATAAAGGTCATTATGATTATCAGTATGTTGACACATTACATGTCCAGGAAGCTCTTTGGTACTTGAAACATTGTAACTTTCATTATAAAGATGTAGAGTTCAATGAATCTTGGATCAATAAGTTTTCTCGAGAAGAAAATAGTTCTGTTTTAAAGAATGAAAGTGTTAAAGAAGATGAGGACATGTCCATAGATGAAAATGATGATGACCTTTTACATGACAGACAGCAACACTGTATGTTTCAGGACAGTTGTCTTATGCCGGTAGATATAGGCCAAGAAGCTTTGGATGTGTATGTTGATAATGTGTTAAATGTAGCGCCAGGTGAAAATAATAACCCCATAAAACTGCTTTCTGATTTAACCAATGAAGCAAAATGTTTCCCTGTATTGTTTCCATCTGGTTTTAACACATACCATGAAAAGCGGCAATATCGTTTGACTTTGAGTCGTTATTTTAATAACCGACTTCTTCATGCCGATGGTAGATTTGCGCGTAATGTGGAATATATATTCTTTGCACAGTACATGTCAGAACTGGAACAGGTTGTGTCTAAAGTATCAATAGCTTTACGTAAAGGAACAAGTTCTACATCTCAAAATATTACTGAGGTTTTGAAGGATGAAAATTCTTTAAATAAGTTGTTGGAATTTGATGAGGGATATCGCTTCTTGAAACCCATTCGAGGCACACCTGCTTTCTGGCAGTCGGCTCAACGCGACTTGCTAGCTTGTGTTAGAATGTTGGGAAAACCCACATGGTTTGCCTCATTTTCTTCTGCTGATATGAGATGGACAAATCTACTTTATAGCATTTTAAAGCAGGAAGGGCGAACACAGACTTTGGAACAGTTGCAGTGGGCAGATAAGTGTGAATTACTGCGTCGTAACCCTGTTACTGCTGCCAGAATGTTTGATTTTAGATGGCATGTTTTTGTAAAGGAAGTTTTAATGTCTCCTGCAAATCCAATTGGAAAAATTGAAGACTACTATTATCGTGTAGAATTCCAGCAGCGTGGTTCTCCCCATTGTCATTGCCTTTTTTGGATTTCTGGTGCTCCAATTCTCGACAAGAACACGGATGAAGAGGTTACTGCATTTATTGATAAGTATGTGTCATGTGAAATTCCAACTGAAGAAGATGCATTGTTTGAAGCGGTTACATCTGTACAGCAGCATTCAAAACGACATTCAAAAACTTGTAAGAAGAAAAAAACTGTCTGTCGTTTCAATTTCCCACGGCCTGCATCTTGTCGAACCTTTATTTGTCGCGGTGAAAAATATCATGATCCCGTTGAGACTTGTACGTGCAATTTGGATAAAACAAACGATAAAGCACATTGCGTATGTAAGGATAAGACTAGGAAAAAAATGGACAGAGATGTAGCAAGTGAGATTTTAACAAATGTCAAGAAAGCCATCTCAGATGAGAACTGTCCATATAGTACTGTTGAAGAAATGTTTAAAGCTTTGAATATAAATCAAGATTTATTTGAAATGGCATACAAGCGATCCAGTAGGAATACTCATGTCGTATTGAAAAGACAAATTAACGAAATCTGGATTAATCAATATAGCAAGCCGCTGTTAATAGCCTGGAATGCAAATATTGATATCCAGTATTGTGTTGATGCGTATGCTTGTTGTGTTTATATAGTGTCTTACATTTCCAAAAGTGAGCGAGAAATTGGCCTTCTTTTGGGAAATGCACAAAGAGAAGCAGCCAAAGATGGAAATGTTAGTGCTAAAGAGGCTTTAAAGAAACTTGGTAGCGTGTATTTACATAACCGGGATGTTTGTGCGCAAGAAGCAGTATACCGACTAACCAACATGCATTTAAAGGAGTGTTCTCGGAAAGTTGTTTTTGTTCCTACGGGCGATAATATCACAAAAATGAGCTTACCGATATCTATTTTGAGACAAAAAGCTGCATCCCAGGATCTTACCTCAGAAGACATGTGGATGACTGGTATAGTTGACCGGTATAAGAACAGACCAAATGATGATGTCTTTTCTGATATGTGCCTGGCTAAGTTTGCTTCAGAGTATCGTGTTTTGACCAAAAATGAAAAGTGTAGAAATTCAGTAAAGTTGAATAAGGATTTTGGGTTTGTTGCGAAAAGAACTCGGACAAAACCAGCAGTTGTTCGATATGCACGTTTCTCTGAAACAAAACAGCCAGAAAAGTTTTATCAAAGCATAATGCAGTTATTTCTGCCTTACCGCTTTGATAGTGAACTTAAACCTGCACATTGTGAAACCTATGGTGACTTTTACAGGACTGGTGTTATTGGATTTGTTGATGGAACAAAACATTCTGTAAAGTCTGTTGTAGATTTAAATAGGAGTGAATTTGAGTTGGAATCTGATCATTTTGAGGCCATGGACAATGTTACTGGTGATGTCATGCTGGAAGATGCATGGGCTGAGTTGTGTCCAGAGGTTGAATTGGAACGCTTGGAGTGTGTGGAATTACGTAAAGAAACACCAAAAGATAATGATGGTCATGAACATATTCCTGATTTAAGTTCTAACCGTAAAGAAATTGCAGTATTTGAGAAAAAGCAAATTAGTAGATCTGAAGGCCTTGCATTAATTATATCTTTGAATGAAAAACAGTTTTCTGTTTTTTATAAAATACGGCAGTGGTGTTTAGACAAAGTTAATGGAAAAGATCCAGAACCATTGCACATATTTATTACGGGGGCGCCGGTACAGGGAAAAGTCATTTAATTAAAGCAATTGAATATGAATCCAAACGGTTATTGTCCACTGTGTGTAGGTTTCCTGATAATACATGCGTATTACTCACAGCTCCCACTGGCATTGCAGCGTATAATTTAGAAGCGACAACAATCCACACCACTTTTTCTATTGGAAAGGATGTACGTCTACCGTATACTCCTTTGGGCGAAGATAAAATAAATTCCTTGCGTGTAAAATACTGTGATCTGCATCTTCTTATTATAGATGAAATATCAATGGTTGATCACAATCTCTTATCATATGTCAACGGTCGATTGCGTCAGATTAAACAAACCACGAACGTCTATGGCGGTATCAGTGTCATAACAACAGGGGATCTCTTCCAACTCCCGCCCGTTAGAGGGAAGCCGATATACACGGAGGGTGTTGCCACAAATATATGGTCAGAGTTATTTCAAATTGTAGAATTAACTGAAATTGTGAGGCAAAAAGATGCTGTATTTTCTCAACTGCTTAACAGGATGAGAACTCGCTCCAAAGATAAACCAATCCTTGCTGATGATTTAAAGATTTTAAAACGTTGTGAAACAGGTGAGGTTAGGTCAGCCTTGCACATTTTTGCAACTAATAACCAAGTAAATGAGCACAATATTAATCGTTTATATGAGATTTGTCCTGAATTTTAAGGATTGGGGCACAGGATTATGTAAATGACAAAAAAACAGGAAAACTGAGGTTGTTAGATGGGAGTCATGTAAAAGCTTCAAATACTTGTTTATCGGAAGTGCTATTGTTGGGTAAAGGAGCACGTGTTATGCTGTGTAAAAACGTGGACATTAGTGATGGTCTGGTTAATGGTGTTGTTGGTACTGTTACAGAAATATTAATACCAGAAAAGACAAAGTTTCCCAAAGTTGTCTATGTTAAATTTGATGATGATCGAGTAGGCATGAAGAAGAGGAAGAGCCGTCTCAACACATCATCAGATTTTGCTGGATCCACACCTATTGAACCTGAGGAGGACAGAGCCACTGTTAAAGGTGGCTTGCGGCGGCAATTTCCTCTGAAGTTAGCATGGGCATGTACTGTGCACAAAGTTCAAGGAATAACTGTTGATGAAGCTGTTGTTTCTTTTAGTAAAATATTTTCACCGGGACAAGCTTATGTCGCTGTAAGTCGTGTTAGAAGTCTTTTAGGTTTGACGATTCAAGATTTTGATGAAAAAAGGATATATTGTAAAGATGACATTGCTGTTGCTCTGAAGAGTATGACGCCCCTTTCGAGTGGATCTTTTCGGTTGGATAGATTTAAAACATCTCTTTTTACTGTATTCTTGATGAATGTGCAAAGTTTAAATCTTCATGTAAAAGATTTGGCCTGCTTTACAGAACACTGGAAACCTAAATGTGTTGCTGTCACAGAAACATGGTTGTCTTCAACCCAAACGGATACAGTAATGATAGATGGTTATAGTTTTTCCAACCGACCACGACATTTTTCATATACCAGAATGCATCCTGAATTGATTGCGTTGCAAGACCAACAGCATGGTGGTGTTGGCATGTATTGTGCACATGATGTGGAATTTGAAATTCTACCACAACCAGAGCTCAATTTGGAATGTTTAGTGTATCGGTTTTGTCGTTTTAACATGGTCCTGGGTGTGATTTACAGACCACCATTATATCCTTTGTCACTATTTAAGAAAAATTTAGCAAAGTTACTTGATTGGCTTGAGAAACAAAATGACACAATAGCACTGATTGGAGATTTTAATGATGATATTTTGAAGTCATCAAGTATATCAAAATTTGTTTCTGATAAAGGATACCAGCAAATGGTTGGGGAAGCAACCACTGAAAAGGGTACTTTGATAGATCATGTTTATATTAAATCTCAGATATATGAAGTTGAGGCAGTAGTTGTGCCAACATATTTCAGTGATCATGAGGGTATAATGTGTGGTTTTACATCATCATAATTTTAGTAATCTGAGGGTGTAATGTGTGGTTTTAAGCTGTTGTAATCATGTAACATAATGAACATTAAAAAAGGTTTTGTTTTCTTGATTCGAATGAACATATTTATAAGACATTGAAAATTTCAATATATTATGAAATTTTATTTATAAAATATAAATACAATACGTTATTAGTGAAATATTTCTATTCCAATTTCTTTAAAAGTATAATAGTAGTTGTTAAAGCATCTTTATGTGAAAAGTTAACAAAACCTTTGTAGTTATTTAAAATTAATTTACTTTAAGGGTTTCGTTTCTTGCATTAAGACAGCATTTTTTAAAATTAGACAGTTAAAGTGTTGGATACATACCCAATCTAATAATGAGACATGAAGATTACATTAAGATTTTAGCAATTGGTATATTGTCATTTACATTGATATCTCATTTCCCATTGGGATCAATAAAATATTATGGAAATTCAATAGTTAATCTATATCTTTATTATCTTTGAAGCTGTTCTTAATGCAGGGTTTGCTTTACCTTATCACATAGCACAAAAAAAGCAAAGGCAGGTGTAATGGTACTTCCACTTGGAACAAGGTTCGATTCCTTGAGCTGCCCTACTATTTGTGCTGACAATTTAAGGTAAAAGTATGAAACCTCTTATGCTTTCTTCATTTTCTTGAATTTTTTACAAATGTAGTTTTAGTTTTCTTCAATTTAAATATAGTATTTAAATAGAAAAATGTGAGATTTTTGTTGTATGTAATTTGTTGAAGTCATTACAAAAAGTGAAAAATCTTTAAAGCTCCTCATATGTTAATATAAAAAAAATGTGTTGGGAACTTGGGTTTTGGGGATTGTTCTCTGCTGTTTTCTGTAGTTATCCACAAGATGCAGCCAGGGGACCACAATTACCTGGAGGATGGACCTTACTCCTGAACCTTTACACAGCTGTAAGTTCTTTACTCCCATCAGTGTTAAGTATAAGAGAAGCAGTCTGCTAGCACGTCAGTGCCTGAGTGTTAACCTATCTAGGTACCTTGCACCGCTCTGAGCTTTTATGTGACATCACATAGCAAATCTGGAAATTTAGCAGGTTCTCTTGTGGAATTCCCCTGTGGCGCCCTGGACCATTCCCTTTTTGTAATTTTTGCATTTCAGCTTCCAATCCAGTAAGTTATCCAGTGTGGTCATCAGATTCCCAGTACGGCGTATATATCTGAACTTTGCTTTCATCTCTCCCTAGTGTCCTGGCAAGCGTGGTTTGCAGACCGGTATTCAAGAACCCCTTTCATTTGTTTCCCCAATTTCTTAAGTTGTACAATAATTAACGTTTTTCTGATTTTCTGTGTTTCTGTATTTGAGTCAGGCATCTAGCTTCCAATATTACAATATCTCTAAACATGATTTTGTGATGGGCTGCACAGTCGCACAGTTGGTAGAGCAGAGCAAAAATGTGAATAGCGCAAAGAAAGAATTTCACAATTATTCTCCAATTGTGCAGAAATATTTTCACAGGCAGCAGTACATGTATTTTAGGGGCTGGGGTTTTTTCTAAACAACCATTATGAATGAAGCAGTACAGATTATTTAGGTGACACAGCTTACTTCCTATTTATAAAGATATACAGAAAGAGGAAAAATAAAACATGAGTCTACTTCAACTGTCATGTTCACCCAGAGGTTTTCTTATAAGGCCGTCATATGGTCACTGCACAAAACTTGCCCTGAGGAAGTCAATGTGAAAGAGATAAGTTGGTGACATTTAAAATGAAAGCATAAAAAATAACAAATATTTAGCTGTTCATCATCAGGTCATATTTCTCAGGTGGTAGAAGATTAATTCCATATGTATTACTCAGTAAAAATAAGACATACAGTAGAAAAAACAGGTGAATTCCTGTCAAAAGTGGGCGGAGCTAAGGTTACGTCATCATCTGACCATGAGAATGTAATGAGGGTTGGTCAGTAGTGAGACATAGGAAGTCTGAAGCAGCTGTGACCTTGTATGTGGAAGTTATTTCACTTTGATGTTTTATGGCGAATAGTCAAAGTTTGGCACTTAGCCACGCCCACATGCTTTGACATACAAAAATTCCTGTGATAACTTTAGACCTTTAATCTCTGAACTCTCTGCTGACTGAGTTTGAAGTCTGTATCTAAAACGCTGTAGGAGGAGTTTGATCAAATACGACGTCTCTGAAAAACAGCAAATGGCGGCTTTCATCCAAAATGGCCGACTTTCTGTTGGGTTTGGACCATGGCTCCAAGAGGCTTTTTGTAGGTCCTGACACAATACACAAGTGTACCAAGTTTCATAATTGTAGGTTAAAGAATGGCTTGGGGCTGATTATTTAAAATCTTCAAGGGGCGCTGTTGAGACATTAGGCCACGCCCACCAAAAATAACACTGGATTCCTGTCGAGGGGCCCACAAGGATCAAACCTAGTGAGTTTGGTGCAGCTGGGCTTTAAACTGTGGAATTCAAGGCCAAACGTAAGGAGACGGCGTTAAAGGTCACTTCGCCACGCCGCCACGCCCACCTGCTGCATCCAAACCAAATGGGGTTGGACACCCTCACACACCAACATGTCTTCTGTCTGTGGACACAGTTTCATGTTGATTAGGTGAAAGGGGTCAGATAGTGAACGTTCGCAGTAAAACATGACACTTCCTGTTGTAAGGGGGCGTGGCTTAGGTAATCTCAAAATTTCACAACTGGGTGTCGTAGGTCATCCAAAGGTGATCACACACAGAAAGTTTGGTGGCTCTGTGAGTTTATTTGTAAGAGATATAACAGTTTATTACATTCTGGCGAGTCGGTGAACTTTGACCCCTGGTACGACCCCTTCAGCATGCTCGAAAACTCACGAATTTGATAACTTTGAATCGGCCATGCCTTATGAACAATCTGACCGAGTTTGAAGCCGATCGATCGAAATCCCTAGGAGGAGTTCGATCAAATGCGACGTCTGTAAACGGCCAAAATGGGCTCAAAATCGGAACTTCAATCCAAAATGGCCGACTTCCTAGGATACTTGCACTATGACATTAATTGTAAATTCTGAGTGTCTTGGGGAGCTCTACAACTGTACCGAATTTCAAGTCTCTACGATAAAGTAAGTGAATAGGAAAGGGTCTTTTGAAAGTTGCTAGGGGGCGCCCTTGAGCCGTTTCTTGTGCGATTTTTGCGAGGACCTTAAAATACGTAAATTTCACACGGGCTCTATGCGCCCGCCAAGTTTGGTGAGTTTTTGAATATGATAAAGCCCCCAAAAAGCCAATTCATTTGGCACAAGAATAATAATTAAAGCTCCGCGGAGCCTCAAGCGGCCCGAGCAGCCAAGCGCCGCTCCGGCCTATAGCCACCGCGGGGACCCAGCACCGCCGCTCGCCTTGCACCGCGTACCCTTTTGCACAGTTGAGCGCGCCGCAGGCAGTTGCACCGTTGAGTTCGGCATGGTTCCCTGGCACACACCACAAATTTGTGCAGATCGGTCGATGTAGAGAGGAGATATTGATGATGGATAATCTAGGGGGCGCTGTAGAGTAAAATCACAATTCAAACCCGTTGGGCTCTTTAGCATTAGCACAGGTCAAACGTATCCAGTTTGGTGCAATCGGAAGATGCGTGTTGATTCAGAGACAGTTTATGCATATGGCGAAGGACAGCCAGTTGGCCACGCCCCATGAGTCAGAGTTCATCTCACAGTTCATCATCAGGTCATATTATGTCAGGTGGTAGAAGATTAATTCCATATGTATTACTCAGTAAAAATAAGACATACAGTAGAAAAAACAGCTGAATTCCTGTTAAAGTGGGCGGAGCTAAGGTTACGTCATCATCTGAGACATAGGAAGTCTGAAGCAGCTGTGACCTTGTATGTGGAAGTTATGTCACTTTGATGTTTTATGGCGAATAGTCAAAGTTTGGCACTTAGCCACGCCCACATGCTTTGACATACAAAAATTCCTGTGATAACTTTAGACCTTTAATGTCTCAACTCACTGCTGACTGAGTTTGAAGTCTGTATCTGAAACGCTTAGGAGGAGTTCGATCAAATATGACATCTCTGAAAAACAGAAATGGAGATTTGATCCAAAATGGCCGACTTCTGTTGGGTTTGGACCATGGCTCCAAGAGACTTTTTTGTAGGTCTGACAGGATAACAAGTGTACCAAGTTTCATAATTCTAGGTTAAAGAATGGCTTGGGGCTGATTATTTAAAATCTTCAAGGGGGCGCTGTTGAGACATTAGGCCACGCCCACAAAAATCACACTGGATTCCTGTCGAGGGGCCCACAAGGATCAAACCTAGTGAGTTTGGTGCAGCTGGGCTTTAAACTGTGGAATTCAAGGCAAACGTAAGGAGACGGCGTTAAAGGTCACTTCGCCACGCCGCCACGCCCACCTGCTGCATCCAAACCAAACGGGGTTGGACACCCTAACACCAACATGTCTTCTGTCTGTGGACACAGTTTCATGTTGATTAGGTGAAAGGGTCAGATAGTGAATGTTCGCAGTAAAACATGACACTTCCTGTTCTAAGAGGGCGTGGCTTAGGTAATCTCAAAATTTCACAACTAGGTGTCGTAGGTCATCCAAAGGTGATCACACACAGAAAGTTTGGTGGCTCTGTGAGTTTATTTGTAAGAGATATAACAGTTTATTACATTCTGGTGAGTCGGTGAACTTTGACCCCTGGAACGACCCCTTCAACATGCTCGAAAACTCACGAATTTGATAACTTTGAATCGGCCATGCCTTATGAACAATCTGACCGAGTTTGAAGCCGATCGATCGAAATCCCTAGGAGGAGTTCGATCAAATGCGACGTCTGTAAACGGCCAAAATGGGCTCAAAATCGGACATTCAATCCAAAATGGCCGACTTCCTGGATACTTGCACTATGACATTAATTGTAAATTCTGAGTGTCTTGGGGAGCTCTACAACTGTACCAAATTTCAAGTCTCTACGATAAAGTAAGTGAATAGAAAGGGTCTTTTGAAAGTTGCTAGGGGGCGCCCTTGAGCCGTTTCTTGTGCGATTTTTGCGAGGACCTTAAATACGTAAATTTACAGGGCTCTATGCGCCCGCCAAGTTTGGTGAGTTTTTGAATATGATAAAGCCCCCAAAAAGCCAATTCATTTGGGGGGCAGAATCGTAATAATAATAATTAAAGCTCCGCGGAGCCTCAAGCGGCCCGAGCAGCCAAGCGCCGCTCCGGCCTATAGCCACCGGGGACCCAGCACCGCCGCCCGCCTGCCACCGCGTACCCTTTCGCACAGTTGAGGCGCGCCTCCGCCAGGCAGTTCGCACCGTTCACTTCGGCATGGTTCCCTGAGGACACACCACAAATTTGGTGCAGATCGGTCGATGTAGAGAGGAGATATTGATGATGGGATAGTCTAGGGGGCGCTGTAGAGTAAAATCACAATTCAAACCCGTTGGGCTCTTTAGCATTTAGCACAGGTCAAACATATCCAGTTTGGTGCCAATCGGAAGATGCGTGTGTGATTCAGAGACAGTTGTATGCATATGGCGAAGGACAGACAGTTGGCCACGCCCCCATGAGTCAGAGTTCATCCTCACAGTTCATCATCAGGTCATATTATGTCAGGTGGTAGAAGATTAATTCCATATGTATTACTCAGTAAAAATAAGACATACAGTAGAAAAAACAGCTGAATTCCTGTTAAAAGTGGGCGGAGCTAAGGTTACGTCATCATCTGACCATGAGAATGTAATGAGGGTTGGTCAGTAGTGAGACATAGGAAGTCTGAAGCAGCTGTGACCTTGTATGTGGAAGTTATGTCACTTTGATGTTTTATGGCGAATAGTCAAAGTTTGGCACTTAGCCACGCCACATGCTTT
>NW_027675244.1:0-22782 GCF_904066995.2 Poecilia reticulata
GCGCGGAGCAAACCAAAAGGAAAGAGCAGGATTCAAGGACAGCGAGAGATTAATGGCATTAAAGGAGAGAGCCTGAAATTAACACGCAGTGACACATGCAGTTGTGTAATTGGAGTTTAGTTTTTGGCTGGAACAAATATTGGACATTATTATTGAACTAGTAATCAAGTCTGGGCAACCATTCAATTATTAAGCAAGTAGCTAAATACAGTGGCTTGCAAATTTATTTACAACCCTTCAGTTTTTCTATTTTTTCACATACAACCCTGAACAAATACATTTAATGAATTATGAATTATACAGTTGTGAAATATTAAGAAATGATACTAATTCAACATTTTGTCAAATAAAAAATTCAATGGCGGTTATTCTGCGCAAAATTACCTGAAACTTTTACAAATTCAAAGCTGATCATTCTACGTTTCATTCAATTTTCCCTAATAATAATGTAAGAACTTTATTACTGTTATTGTGCACATCATACACCAATGTTGTATTTTCATTTAAAACTTGACCATGCCTAAATGAATTGATACATTGAAGCAGAACCCAACTTTACAAGTTGAAAGATGCGAGAGCTTAAAAAAACTAAATAATTTCTCCAAGCAACCGCTGAGAAAAAGAGAGCATGACAAAAGGAAAAATTAGTGCTTAGCCGAAGATGAATGCGGAAAATGTAAAGGGTAACCTACTACTTTTTTTTTATTTTTTAGTCTGGACAAATAACTTACTCCTGACAGCAAGACTACATCCTTTTAAGATTTTGGCTTTCATGTCTTGCATGACCTTTCCTAACGTCTGACTTCCTGTCACTTCTATTCACCTCTATTGACTGCAGTCAGAAGAACCAACAAGAAGATACACGGTGTATCACACAATAGATTGGTGCATCTTCAGTATGAAGAAATCTTATTTTTCTAAATCTTAATACTTTAAAAGCTCTATAAGTCCAGCATGAGAAATGTCTCTAAAATAAGGAAGTGTGGGCGACTTCTGTCTGTGTTCTAGCTTGTGCCATGGTGCAGACTCAACAAAGGTCAGATGGATGAAAAAATGGCTTTACAAATTATTAAGACTGTCGGATGCGACTTTTGGCTATGCTTAACAGATTTTGTCTTTTTTGTCAGCTTCGTACCTTTACTTTATATTATATTAACATGTTAGTGTCTTAGATGAGATAAAAAGAAAACTTGCACATCATTGTTTGACTTGGATTTTGGATACATGTAAAAACAAATAACCATTATTTCATTTATATACATTTTTTCATTTCTTGCAAGACCTTCCTAACGTCTGACTTCCTGTCACTTCTATTCACCTCTATTATATGTTATATATCTATTTAAATATGATATATATTTATATATACTATTTTCATTTTCATTTTATATACATACAAATGTACAGAAAAACAAATTTGGGGCTTAAGCTGCATCTACAACATCAATAAGCAGGCAGCAAGCAATTAAAGTCACTTGTCTGTCAGCAGTGTCTGTTCTTCAGTCTGCATTCGTCTCTATGGCAACCACTATGGTACTAGCAATGTTGAAGACTCTGACCTCTGTTGCTGATTTATTTTTTTATTTTTTGCCTAATTAACCACTACAGTGCTTCTGTTAGAAGCACACTGATCATATGAGTGCTTACTGAAGAATTGTGGCTACATTGATTCGCTCTAGATACAGAACAGAGCCCTTTCTGAAAATACAGAAATAAGAAATATAATTATAGCTCTGATTTACTATTAATATAAATAAACCATACGTCAGTATTCATTCCCTTGTCAGAATTGCTGTTTAAACCTGGACAATGTAGGACATTGTCTCGAAAAATCTGGCTAACAACTTAAAGGCTAACACCTAAGTTAGCTAAACCACGATTCTAACAGTAAATTTGACATTTTAAAGGCTGCAAACATACACCAGCAGCCACACAACACTGTTAGAAGTGATGAGAAATATCCACACATTCACATCACGACCATTAACATTACTCAGGTCGGCAGTAATAGCTGCCCCACCCTAAACAGAACAGGGAGAAGTGAAAAGAAGAGGACTGTATAAAACACCTTCAAAATAAAAGCATAATATGAAAACCTCTAACAAGGAGATAGTTTCAAATGCTAGATCAAGTTTTAGTCAGCCGTTGCTGCATCACTAATATGAGGTTTCGTTACCTTAGTTTGTTAGCTTCATTAGCTCAATGCTAACAAAACTACTTGGACTTCATCTTTTTCTACTCTGTTGTTCAACCTCTGCAGTAACATACAGCACATGTAGATGTTTCACACTCCACTCCAGTTGATTCAAGTAATATATTACCTCCTTAACATGTCTCCAGTTGATGTGTGAAGCAGCAGGGAAGCACCTAAAACATGTAGGACGGTGGGACCTCTGTGTTAATCTTTTCCATGTCCATGTGCCGAATATGGAGTTCTATTCGGCACATAGATGTTGGGAGTCTTTTCCAGCAATACAAATGCAGCATCGCTGCTGACAAAAGTGCAGTGAAATATGCCAGGTGCATTCTCATCACGTATTCTCTGTTTTTGTATCATTCCCACTTCAGCCATATAGTGATGCTGCTCTGCATGGCATAAATTTTAAATCACCTGTGGATCGCCCAGATTTTTTCCTCTCCTTCCTCCCTTCTCACACACACACGCACACACACACATACATGTACCATACCAACAGGGGACTATCAGTTAGTCCTGCCAACAGGGGACTTCTGTTTCTAGTTTGTTGAAAAATTTGAAACTCATAAACAATTACTTTAAAGCTCTATTACCATATATAATTGAATATTTGACTTTAATCATTTTAAAGAAATTGCCAAGAGGCACTAGATTTCTGAGCGATTTTACTTACAAAGGGGACCTTTACATATGCATAGAACTGAACTACCACTTATTGACTTAAAGAGGATTACTTACTACAATGAATTACTTTAACTATTTTAATACATTTATGATTTAACTGGGTAGTTGTATAATTATATTTTTAATGCAAATATTACCCATAAAAGTAAATAATGACGTCATGGAAATGAATAATTTTTGATACCATTTAATGATGGCATGAATAAATAAGGTCTGCAGTATCAACAACAAATATAATTTAATATGAGTTTGTCTCTAAGGGTCCTCTCGATTTCCAATACAAAGTAAAGGTCCCACTTAGTCTGTATAAAACGACAGGGTCTGCTGTGGCTGGTGAAGAACGACACAGGTCCCTTCTTAATAAAGTAGGGATGGAAAGACATAAATATGTGTATATTTTTAATTCCAGCCCATGTCAAAGGCATTTCAAGAAAAAAAGGTCCCAACTGGTCTGTACAGAACGACACAGGTCCCTGTTGGCTGGTGAAGAACGACACAGTCCCTCTTGGATGGGATGGAGTGACAAACACTCCAGAATGGGGGGAAAAAGAAGAAATTAACTGAATTATTTAAGACAAAACATATGTAAGCTGAATTAAACAACTTAAGGTGAACTATGTCAGTTGACAACTACAGATCCCACATTTGTTAGACAGGAGCAACATACACACTCCGAAAAGAAGAAAATTACCTTTTATCAAATATCTTTACTTCTGAACTTCTTATATAGTAGGGATGGACAAACAGACAGAAATAAATTAATAAATGAGTGTATATTTTTTAGTTCCAGAACATGTCAAAGGCATTACAGGAAAATTAAGGTCGCCACTTTGTCTGTACAGAACGACACAGGTCCACTGTTGGCTGTGAAGAACGACACAGTTTCCCTCTTGATGGGATGGAGCGACATACACACTCCAGGATGGGGGAAAAAGAATTAACTGAATTATTTTTAAGTCATAAAAATATGTAAGCTGAATCAGCTTTAAAAAGTTATTTACAGAGCACAGTTTTTATAGACAAATTTAAAACAGCCCAGGTCAAACCTATAGAAAAGAAAAGGTCCCACTTGGTCTGTATAGAAGACAGAAGTCCCCTCTTGGATAGGATGGAATGACATACACACTCCAGGATGGGTGGAAATAAAGAAGAAATTAACTGATTTTTTTCTTTTTTTTAAGACAAAACATATGCAAGCTGAATCAGCTTTAAAAAGTTATTTACAGAGCACATTTTTTATAGACAAATTTAAAACAGCCCATGTCAAACCTATATAAAAAAAGGTCCCCACTTGGTCTGTATAGAATGACACAAGTCCCTCTTGGATAGGATGGAGCGACATACACACTCCAGGATAAATAGAAAATGGCCTATTATCAAACATGTTACTTCTGACTTCTTAATGAAGTAGGAATGGTCAGACAGAAATAAATAGATAAATATCTATGTGTATATTTTTAATTCCAGATGGAACGACATACACACTCCTGGATGGGGGGATAAAGAAGAAATTAACTGAATTATTTTTAAGTCAAATAATATGTAAGCTGAATCAGCTTTAAAAAGTTATTTACAGAGCACATTTTTTATAGACAAATTTAAAACAGCCCATGTCAAACTATTAGAAAAAAAGGTCCCACTTGGTCGTATAGAACGACAGAAGTCCCCTCTTGGATAGGATGGAACGACATACACACTCCAGGATGAGTGGATAAAGAAGAAATTAACTGAATTATTTTTTAAGACAAAAAATATGTAAGCTGAATCAAAACAGCTTTAGGTGAATTATTTCAGTTGATATAACCTACAGATCAAACATTGTCAGAAGTGTTTCCTCATCATGAAAGGTTCAATGGTATATAAACTGACATTCCAATAGTGAAAGGATCTGCAGCACAAAGTGATCAGCATAACGAGTAAAAAAGTTATTACAGAGCACATTTTTAAGACAAATTTAAAACAGCCCATGTCAAACCTATTAGAAAAGAAAAGGTCCCCACTTGGTCTGTATAGAACGACAGAAGTCCCCTCTTGGATAGGATGGAATGACATACATACTCCAGGATGGGTGGAAAAAAGAAGAAATTAACTGATTTTTTTCTTTTTTTAAGACAAAACATATGCAAGCTGAATCAGCTTAAAAGTTATTTACACAGCACATTTTTATAGACAAATTTAAAACTGCCATGTCAAACCTATATAAAATAAAGGTCCCACTTGGTCTGTATAGAATGACACAAGTCCCTCTTGGATAGGATGGAGCGACATACACACTCCAGGATAAATAAGAAAATGGCCTATTATCAAACATGTTTACTTCTGAACTTCTTAATGAAGTAGGAATGGTCAGACAGAAATAAATAGATAAATATCTATGTGTATATTTTTAATTCCAGATGGAACGACATACACACTCCTGGATGGGGGATAAAGAAGAAATTAACTGAATTATTTTTTAAGTCAAATAATATGTAAGCTGAATCAGCTTTAAAAAGTTATTTACAGAGCACATTTTTATAGACAAATTTAAAACAGCCCATGTCAAACCTATTAAAAATAAAAGGTCCCCACTTGGTCTGTATAGAACGACAGATGTCCCTCTTGGATAGGATGGAACGACATACACACTCTGGATGGGGGATAAAGAAGAAATAACTGAACTATTTTTTAAGTCAATAAATATGTAAGCTGAATCAGCTTTAAAAAGTTATTTACAGAGCACATTTTTATAGACAAATTTAAAACAGCCCATGTCAAACCTATTAGAAATAAAAGGTCCCCACTTGGTCTGTATAGACGACAGAAGTCCCCTCTTGGATAGGATGGAGCGACATACACACTCCAGGATGGGTGGAAAAAGAAGAATTAACAGATTTTTTCCCATTTTTTTTAAGACAAAAACATGTAAGCTGAATCGGCTTAAAAAAGTTATTTACACAGCACATTTTTATAGACAAATTTAAAACAGCCTATGTCAACCTATTATAAATAAAAGGTCCCCACTTGGTCTGTAAGAATGACACAGTCCCTTCTTGGATAGTGACATACACACTCCAGGATAGGTAGATACAGCAGAAATTACATAACTGATCATTTTAAGGCAGTTTAAAACTGCTGTAATATAGCAGAAAAAAATTAAGCTTAATTAAATATATGGCGTTATTTACCAACACATTTAAATTCTGTTCTGACAAGAACTGTGATTAAAAAACATTTAAAAAAACCATAAAGTTGTTTTTGTTTTTCCTTCCGACAAATATCCATTTCTATATCGGCTATGTAACAATATATGTTTGTTTTTCTTTTCCAAAAGGAGAAAGATATGAAGCAAAAAAGAAAAAGAAGCTTTACAGCAGTAACTTTAAAAGACTTCTGTTTGTGGATGAGGAATGAACACTACAAAGTATGTGTTCATACTTCTAGTGTAAACTTACATAATCTACAATCAGGCAAAGATTCATCGGACATTTGTAAAATTTAATATTTGGTCTCAAACTTCATCTACTATGTTGAAATGTCAAAAAATTACTTTGATAAATTGTCGAGTTATTAGACCCTTTTGTTAATTGTAAGTATTTGAGTAACTAATTGGAAAGAACTCCACCACTTTGTCCGAAACTGGATTTATTATATACAAATCAAACTCATAACCCTCAGGCATTTAGACTTAATAAATCAACTAGGCTCCAGAAAACTAAAAAGATTCCCTTAGAAGTGGTTCAGGAGGATGGCTAATATGTCTTGATATTAACAAGGTTTTGGACAAGCTGCAAATGACTTTGGAGATATATTTCTGGTAGGTTTGTCTATCCTTAATGGTATTAATCTTATTTAGAAAGGACAGTAGCTATTAAGAATCAAATTGAAGTTCCATGCCAATGAGTTCCTCAAATCTTAATTAAACTCTTACATTTCAGAAAATTTACTTCATAAGGATAAGGAAGGTTATCAATAGGGAAGGTTATGGGTTACAGTAATCTGTAAAATGAAGTCTGAATAAAAGATTGAATACAATGTGAAATGAACCAGGCTGTTCAAGTTTTTCCACGTATTGTGAACAGGATTTTTGCCCATCTAAATGGCAAAATCTATTATTAAAACACTCCCAAGTATCTATCTGCTGATCCTCTATCACCTATCAACTAGATACTAGAGGAGCAATAGTTTATTGAAATGAATAAACTAAGTTATTCCTTTCAGAAAACGGAGTAGTGCATTGATAACATTTACATTTTGTTTGGGCCTACAGATTTGTCTATTGTAAAAACATAAATATTTGGGATTTACTGTGGATGAATATTTGACATTGGAAGAAGGAGTAAAAGTCCAATCGGACTCAGCTGGAAGAGAGCTAGCTTCAGTTATAATAAGTCAAATATTAACACAGTCAGGGTCTTCTGAGAGACTGCTCTGCATCCCCAGAACTAGAATTAGACGATGAGAAGAGCTTTCAGCTTCTATGCACTACAAATTTGGATCAAGCTTCCAAAAAACTGCTGAAACTGCTGAAACACTACCTTCCTTTAAATCTAGACTAAAATCCCAGCTGGTTAGAGTTGCTTTGAAATGTAATCGGTTAAGAATTAACAATGCACTTGAATTAATATAATGATTTATTATGTAAGCACTTTGAAATGTCTTGTTGCTGAAATGTGCTGAAATAAATAAAATTGATTGATTGATCAAATGATATAAGGTGTATACTGAGTTGTAGAGGTCTTGTGTTTGCCCAGTATTGGATTACGGTGTCGGAGTTACTGTCAACAACCTCCCAGTGAAAAAGTTCAGTGTAGAGCCCTGCGATATTTTTATATGTGCATAGAATACTCCATAAAATGGCATTATATGGAATATGGGTTTATCACGTGAAGTTAGATATCTGCAATATCAACCATTTTGCAGATGTGGTTAGATTGTGGAATACGTTCGTTAAAATGCCAGATCATAGATTAACAAAGCACATTCCTTTCGGATTTCACAAATGGGTATTCTTGGGCCAGACATATGGAGAAGATATTGAGACTTCCGTACATATAGGATAAGATAAGATGTAATATTGATAGCTTAAAAGGTTGTTGTTATTGCCAGCCCAAACTAAGCCCTCTCAAATCTCACAAACTGACTATTGGCTAGCTCTCCAGTAATGGGTCGGAAAGTCTCTAGTTACTAGGGCTTTTACTCCATGGATAATCTAGAGAACATTCTATTTAAGCTGGTGGCGGGAGGACTCGTCTAGTCTCTAACTGCCTACAATCCAAAAGTTATCACCCTTCCATTATTAGAACAATTAACCCAGTAGCTCACACTGTTACTTAATTCCAATAATCACTTCTGTTAATGGCAGCTCACTCCCTTGTAATAACGAGCACTTGGGTACACGGATCTTGTCCCTTACAGGTGTGCGAGCCTTTACCGCTCTTGGATTCCAGGGCGTTGTACCAATCAATCAATCAAATGTTATTTTATGGCACATTTCATCAGCAAGGCATTTCAAAGTGCTTTACATAATTAAAATAAAAACAGCATGTACACTGAATAAACAGTGTCCTCTGCTGTTGATCTTCAGCATCATGTTAGCTCTACTCCGACATCAGGAACAGAGAACACTTTGCTTCCCCTTCTTTTCAATTTGTATATCTTTTGTTTAGATGTGTGTGTATGTGGATGGTATACGTGACAACTCAACCGTCCACATGGGTGGTTCTTATGTGACCTCTAGCTTTTGGAAAACACCTAACCCACTTTCACTTCTCCTGTCTACATCAGCTCCTCCTCGAACATCTGTTTACTCTTCTTCTTTTTAATGTTTTACTCTGCTTCTCAACAGTCAGCATGTCTCACAAAAAGCCTCTTTTATTTAACCCAATACTGTTATCTGATTTATATTTCCAATATCAAAAAATGTACATTTGATTACTAAAAACCATTCCACTTAAATAGACACTGCCTGATTACTCAGACCCATAACATGTCAACCAAAATCAGAACACATGAAATACTTGTCAGACGAAATCAATTACATGTCACATAAATTGGGATATATGATTAAGACTTTCTATATTTAACTGTCTTACTTCTGATTAACACTACTCCTACAATAAATCATGTTTTCAATCAGAGAAATCAAAATTACAATATGACTCCTTCCTCTCAGGCTCTTGTTATCTATTCTGCTTTTCCCTAACCTTTCACCTTCCATTTACATCCAACACAACATCAATGAGCTTTAGTTACACATTTACACCATCTCAAGTTCAAATGTCAAAAATCAGATTAAAACCTTTAGTTTCTCTCTTTGATTCAACATTCATATATAATATATAACCATAATACCTAAACCCACTCTCGGTTAGTTACTCAGCTACTCAACTAGTTACTCTCATTATAATCTTAATGTGAGTTTTTACAGATGATGTTCTAAAAAGAAAACAAGAATACTCTGTTATTCTAATTATTTAATACCAAAACTACAGTTACTTGTTTTACTTGCAAGTATTTCCACCAGAGTAAGTTTAAGTGTAAGTATTCTTATGAACGACCCAATATTATATAAGTATTTACTTTGGGTCTTATCAAATTACTCAAAATGTTTAGATTTTATTCTTTAAACCTATAATCCTTTGACACAAGGATTAGTCTGAACTATCTTATACTTTGCAGGCTGGAAGTTCACTTCCTCTTTCTTCAGGAAACCTGCCCTTCCTGTTTCATGAAACTCTATGATTTTTATGATCAGATAGAAAAAATAAGAATTAAAGCAAAGTTTGCAGGACACAATAACAACACACACAACCAGGTTCATTGTATTATAGTTTGACTACTGTTGGGTCTGATGTCACCTGTGTAATTAATTTCAGAGATAACTTTATTTATTGTCTCTATTAAACTAAAACCTCCAGCATGGGAAGTAGAAGGATCTCAACTTTCTCGACAGGTTTTATTTGAAGTTTAGTGGGCAGTTGAATCTTACATAAACATAAAATAACGTACTTATATTTTACTAGAAGATGCCTATATGGTTCTTGAACCATATGCATCACGGAACCTGTCTATAAAACGACGGTCCATGTGCGCCCAGTTCAGATCTGGCACTTTGGCTTTGGAGACCAAAGTACCCAGAGGAAGGCCAAAGATGTTGTTTGTGTGATTTGGGGGAAAGTGGAAGTGAAGTCCACTTTTTGTTTTACCGTTTTTGTACTTGAGGTTGAGAAATTATTTATTTACTAAAATACTTTATATTAAAGGGCGGGGATAAAATTTATATTTACGTATTTTATGTTTCAGTTAGCACACAATTTATTTTGAAGGCCTGGCACCTTAGAAGCTTTTTGTTTAAAGAAAATGTATGTCTGTCTGTTTATGTTTTTCTTGTGTCTTGTAAGCCTTTGTGGGCTGAGAACCTGTTAAAGGGTAAATGCCACTTATCTGTCTGTCTACAAATATCAGACACTGTACTTTATTTCACCCAAGTACTGTAGGTCATAATAACATTTTCTAATATGTATGCTAATACTTTGCTCTCTTTGTCACTCTTTCTGGTATTAAAGCCGGTTTAGTTTCTTTTCTTGTTTTGTAAGATTGCAAGTGATGCTTTAGTGTGATGATCAGTAATTCTGCCATGTTCTCAGAAAAATGTCGTCTAATAACAAATGTTACATTACGTTAAGATGAAGCTCTTGATATAACATTGCATTGGTCCTCTTTCTATGTTTAAAGAAATACATTGCATTTTAGTTTACCATGCCAGAAAACAGTCACTCTGTGGTCACATAGACCGTATGCACAATTATTAGGCAAGTTTTAGTTTTGAACCATGTCATTATTTCTATGGATATTTAAAACTACAAGCTGTATAAACTTTAATCTTTATTTAACGTGAACAATCAGCTGATGTGTATTTGTTTAATGAGGGAGGAAGTTGCCTATAAAGATCAACACCCAATATGAAGGTGTGCAAAATTATTAGGCAGCTTCTTTTCCTCAGGCAAAAGGGGCCAAAAAATATTTAAGTGACTGAGAAAGGTCCAAAACTGTAAAAAGTTATCCAGAGAGATGCAGCACTGTTGAAATTAGTAAATATTGGAGCGTGATCACAGAACCATCACATGTTTTGCTGCAAATATTGAACATGATCACAAGAAACATGTTGAGGAAAAAAAAGCTTTGCTCCAGCCTGAAATGTTTCATATTTAGGGGGAAAACTAGAACAAACACGTTTGGTAAAACTCATTGTAACCCTGTACTAAATAAAAATAAGTATCGTAACAATAGCACAAGTTGTTTCTTTAATCAGTAACAAGTTTGTTTCTTTAATCAAGTATTGCTTCACATAATCCAACAAGATGAATTACCAACATTTAGAAACTAAACAATCTTTCCTGTTGGCATTATCCAGCAAATAAGATGCAAAAAGATTGTAGCTATCAGGTCCAGTAAACGGAGGGACTGTTGCCTCCCTGCTGACCAGAATACTTGTTATTGATTATCAGTTATGTAAATGTGGACATGATGGTGAAGAACCAAGTATTATATTTTCAGATATAAACAATTTAACAAAACAAGGCATTTCACACTAATGTTTAGTTTTCACTGTACTTAATGTTTTATACAAAAATAAAGCAGTATTTTCTTCAAGTTGTTTTAATTAAGTTTGTATTTGAAAATTATGAAGACAATCATATGTGTAACATTACACAGCTATATTTTTTTGCAAGATGTTCTGTCTCAGAACTGACTTCCAAAAGCCACACAGCCCTCCTGTGAACTGGACAAACCGGTTTTCACTCAGGCCTGGCCATTCAGAGCCAACAAAGGTCTTCACCCAGACCATTCAGAGCCAACAAAGGCCTTCACCCAGGCCATTCAGAGGCAACAAAGGCCTTCAGCCAGGCCCTTCCTCCACCACCAGGACACATCCAGAGGAGCTGAAAGAGCTCCTCAGGATGATCCTTCACCAGAGGAGGTTCATGAGAACCATTCCTCTTGTAACATTGGATCATGTTTGGCATAAAGCCTGATTATGCTTAACCTAATCTAATATTCTCAACGTAACAACTTTCATTTTTCTTTCATTTTTACGGTTCATTCTGTCTTGGTAATTAGTTTATGGAACAATTTGTAAGTGAATCAAGATGGAAAAGAAATGATGACACTGAACAAAAAACATATGATTATTAAAATAACATTGATCCAGACAGTAATGTATTACATGGACCTAACAATTGACAACAATTGTTGTCGGTGATTTCAACATTCATGTTGACAACCCCCAAGACCGAGGGCTAAAAAGCTCTGTAATATATTAGAGAGTTTTGGTTTAACACAACATGTCAAACAAGCAACACACACTCAGGGACACACACTGGACCCTGGTTATCAGTAAGGGTGTGAATATTTCCAATGTTTCTGTAACTGATATTGCCCTGTCGGATCATTTTGCTGTTATCTTTGATAGTTCTTTATCCGTTAACCCACTTGAACAAAAGCTACTGTCACAAAACGTACTTTCACAGAAAACACAGCAGAAACATTTAATCAAATCTACTCTTCTTCCTCACTCTTAAGTTATAGTGACGTAGATAAGTTGGTGGATGATTTCAGTGCAAACTTTCAGATATCATTGATTACATTGCCCCCACTAAAGTGAAGGTTGTGACTGGTAGAAGAAATCTCCATGGAGAAATGCACAAACAGTTCAATCTGCAAAACAACTCTGCCGAAGAGCCGAACGGAAATAGTGTAAAGGTCAACTGCACGTTTATTATGACATCTACAAGGAAAGACTACGCAACTATCACACAACACTAAAACATGCCAGAGAGGCTTCTTTGCAGATGTCATAAACAAAACATTAACAGTGCTCGAGCTTATTTGCCACTGTTGACAGGCTCACAAATCCTCCGATGACGTTGCCACCTGAGCTTCAATCTAATGCCGCCTGCAACAAGTTTTCTAGTTTCTTTTCAGAGAAAATTCAAAAGATCAGAGGATTAATCTGCACATCCACTCTAAAGACAGTACTAATGCTGGGCCCAAACAAAACAAATGCAGGAAAAATTACCCAATTTCAGCTACTAAATTATAAAACCCTAGAAGAAATTATAAGTCAATTAAGCTCCGGTTCCTGCTGTCTGGATGTCCTACCCACACATTTCTTTAAGAAAGTCCTGCCTGTCATTAATGATCTGATCCAAATAGTAAACTTATCGCTCTCTTCAGGTGTTTTCCCCCAGGCTTTGAAAACAGCTGTTGTCAAACCACTGATAAAAAACAACGACCCCGACAAATCTCAACGGCAGATTAACAGGCCGATCTCCAACCTCCCATTCATCAGCGAAATTATTGTAAAAGCTGTTTTTAAACAATTAAATAACTCCTAACAATAACAAACTGCTTTGACTCCTTCCAGTCTGGTTTTCGTGCTCACCACAGCACGGAGACGGCCCTTGTAAAAGTGTTCAATGACATTCATATAAATACAGACTGTGGGAGAACCACAGTGCTGGTTCTGTTGGACCTCAGTGCAGCTTTCGACACTGTTGACCATGACATTTTACTGAACCGGCTGGAGACTTGGATCGGACTCTCCGGTCCAGTGCTCAACTGGTTTGAATCTTACAAAAAGAACAGGGATTCTTTGTTTCAATCGGAAACTTCTCATCAGAGAGGTCAAAGGTCACATGTGGGGTACCCCAAGGTTCAATCCTAGGACCCCTTCTTTTCAATATTTATATTCTCCCACTGGCTAAGGTTATAACAGGACATAGGATTAGCTACCACAATTATGCGGATGATACACAGGTCTACATCACGATGTCACCAGGTGACTCTGAACCCATCCAATCACTGAATAGATGCTCAGAACAGATCAATGTGTGGATGTGACAAAACTTTCTCCAGCTAAACAGAAACAAAACTGAAGTTATTATCTTTGGACCTAAAGATGAGCGAACTAGAATCCATGCACAGCTTCAGTTATTACAACTAAAAACCAGCGATCAGCCCGAAACCTGGGAGTAGTGATGAACTCTGACCTGAACCTTCAGAGCCACATTAAGACAGTCATAAAGTCGGCCTTCTATCACCTGAAGAACATCTCTAGGATTAGAGAACTTATGTCTCAGCAGGATCTAGAGAAACTCATCCATGCGTTTATCTTTAGCCGCATTGATTACTGCAACAGCGTCTTCACAGGTCTGACTAATGAATCAATCAAACAGCTGCAGCTGATCCAGAAGCTGCTGCTGCTGTTCTCACTAAAACCAGGAAGATAGAGACATAACACCAGGTTAAAGTCCCTCCTCTGGCTCCCTGTAGCTCAGAGAATAGACTTTAAAATACTGATGTTAGTTTATAAATCCCTGAATGGTTTAGCACCACAGTACATTAAAGATCTGTTATTACTGTACCAACCGTCTAGACCCCTCAGATCTTCTGCTTCTCGTCTGCTCTGCATCCCCAGAACCAGAACCAGACGAGGAAAGCAGCATTCAGTTTCTATGCACCACAGATTTGGAACAAACTTCCAGAAAACTGTAAACAGCTGAAACACTGGGTGCTTTTAAATCTCAACTTAAAACCCACCTGTTTAGAGTTGCTTATGGCTAAATTAGGGTTACAGTGCAGGTTTTGATGTCTTCCATGTTTTTATGTCTTTAATGTTTTTATATTCTTCTTCTAACCCTTTTCTTTTTACTTTACTGTGATGAACCATACATATAGGCAAATAATCACTTATATAATTTATTAGGATCCCAATGCACATAACCTTTCCAATTATGTTTTTGAAAAATGACCAGAGTTGCACTAGTACTAGTAATTCTAGCTGGTTGAGTAAGCACTGGATATACATTTCTACTGAACAAGGTATCTGCAGTATCTGTGGTCATTTTGTGTTGTCTATTGATTTATTATCATTTTAATAAATCAATATTGAAATCATCACATATTAACAAATTTTCCTATCATTTCATCCATTCAGGAGATTTTCACTTCTATTCCTAACAGAGCCTGGCATTATATATACAAGCTACAATGTTACTTATTTTCTCCATCTCAGTTTCAACAGTAACACTTTCCATCATATCATCTAAAGGAAATGACAGACATTTAATTTTTCACATCTCAAGGAACAACTAACATACAGCAACATCCCACCTTTGTTCTTCACTCAATTTAATGAAAGAGATTTTACCTCTCCAACTCCAAATCTATAGATTTCTCATTTAACCAGGTCACAGAAAATGTTACTTGAAAGTGACTTATGAATGATTTCAAATATTCACTGATATTGTCAAAATTTGTCTGAAGAATTAAAATGAATAAGTCAAAAAAAAAAACAACCAAATGCACAGCTGTTGACCTGTACAATATTAACATTGTTAGGTCCATGTAATACATTACTGTCTGGATCAATGTTATTTTAATAATCATATGTTTTTTGTTCAGTGTCATCATTTCTTTTCCATCTTGATTCACTTACAAATTGTTCCATAAACTAATTACCAAGACAGAATGAACCGTAAAAAATGAAAGAAAAATGAAAGTTGTTACGTTGAGACATAATTAGATTAGGTTAAGCATAAATCAGGCTTTAATGCCAAACATGATCCAATGTTACAAGAGGAATGGTTCTCATGAACCTCCTCTGGGTGAAGGATCATCCTGAGGAGCTCTTTCAGCTCCTCTGGATGTGTCCTGGTGGTGGAGGAAGGGCCTGGCTGAAGGCCTTTGTTGCCTCTGAATGGCCTGGGTGAAGCCTTTGTTGGCTCTGAATGGCCTGGGTGAAGACCTTTGTTGCCTCTGAATGGCCTGGCCTGAGTGAAAACCGGTTTGTCTAGTTCACAGGAGGGCTGTGTGGCTTTTGGAAGTCAGTTCTGAGACAGAACATCTTGCAAAACAAATATAGCTGTGTAATGTTACACATATGATTGTCTTCATAATTTTCAAATACAAACTTAATTAAAACAACTTGAAAGAATACACTGCTTTATTTTGTATAAAACATTAAGTACAGTGAAAACTAAACATTAGTGTGAAATGCCTTGTTTTGTTAAATTTTTATAATCTGAAAATATAATACTTGGTTCTTCACCATCATGTCCACATTTACATAACTGATAATCAATAACAAGTATTCTGGTCAGCAGGGAGGCAACAGTCCCTCCCTTTACTGGACCTGATAGCTACAAATCTTTTGCATCTTATTTGCTGGATAATGCCAACAGGAAAGATTGTTTAGTTTCTAAATGTTGGTAAATTCGTCTTGTTGGATTATGTGAAGCAATACTTGATTAAAGAAACAAACTTGTGCTATTGTTACGGTACTTATTTTATTTAGTACAGGGTTACAATGAGTTTTACCAAACGTGTTTGTTCTAGTTTTCCCCCTAACATATGAAACATTTCATTTTCCTCAACATGTTTCTTGTGATCATGTTCAATATTTGCAGCAAAACATGTGATGGTTCTGTGATCACGCTTGAATATTTTCCTAATTTCAACAGTGCTGCATCTCTCTGGATAACTTTTTACAGTTTTGGACCTTTCACAGTCACTTAAATATTTTTTGGCCCCTTTTGTCTGAGGAAAAGAAGCTGCCTAATAATTTTGCACACCTTCATATTGGGTGTTGATCTTTATAGGCAACTTCCTCCCTCATTAAACAAATACACATCAGCTGATTTGTTCACGTTAAATAAAGATTAAAGTTTATACAGCTTGTAGTTTTAAAATATCCATAGAAATAATGACATGGTTCAAAACTAAAACTTGCCTAATAATTGTGCATACAGTCTATGTGACCACAGAGTGACTGTTTTCTGGCATGGTAAACTAAAAATGCAATGTATTCCTTTAAACATAGAAAGAGGACCAATGCAATGTTATATCAAGAGCTTCATCTTAACGTAATGTAAACATTTGTTATTAGACGACATTTTTCTGAGAACATGGCAGAATTACTGAATCATCACACCAAAGCATCACTTGCAATCTTACAAAACAAGAAAAGAAGCTAAACCGGCTTTACTACCAGAAAGAGTGACAAAGAGAGCAAAGTATTAGCATACATATTAGAAAATGTTATTATGACCTACAGTACTTGGGTGAGATAAAGTACAGTGTCTGATATTTGTAGACAGACAGATAAGTGGCATTTACCCTTTAACAGGTTCTCAGCCCACAAAGGCTTACAAGACACAAGAAAAACATAAACAGACATGCATTTTCTTTAAACAAAAAGCTTCTAAGGTGCCAGGCCTTCAAAATAAATTGTGTGCTAACTGAAACATAAAATACTTAAATATACATTTTATCCCCACCCTTTAATATAAAGTATTTTAGTAAATAAATAATTTCTCAACCTCAAGTACAAAAGACGGTAAAACAAAAAGTGGACTTCACTCTCACTTTCCCCCAAATCACACAAAGAACATCTTTGGCCTTCCTCTGGGTACTTTGGTCTCCAAAGCCAAAGTGCCAGGTCTGAACTGGGCCCACATGGACCGTCGTTTTTATAGACAGGTTCCGTGATGCATATGGCTCAAGAACCATATAGGCATCCTTTAGTAAAATATAAGTACGTAATTATTGTTTATGTAAGATATCAACTGCCCACTAAACTTCAAAATAAAACCTGTCGAGAAAAGTTGAGATCATTCTACTTCCCCATGCTGGAGGTTTTAGTTTAATAGAGACAATAAATAAAGTGATCTCTGAAATTAATTACACAGGTGACATCAAGACCCAACAGTAGAGTCAGACTATAATAAAATGAACCTGGTTGTGTGTGTTGTTATTGCGTCGTGCAAACTTTGCTTTAATTCTTCTTTTTTCTATCTGATCATAAAAAATCATAGTCAGAGAGTTTCATGAAACAGGAAGGGCAGGTTTCCTGAAGAAAGAGGAAGTGAACTTCCAGCCTGCAAAAGTATAAGAATAGTTCAGACTAATCCTTGTGTCAAAGGATTAAAGGTTTAAAGAATAAAATCTAAACATTTTGAGTAATTTGATAAGACCCAAAGTAAAATACTTATATTAATATTGGGTCTTTCATAAGAATACTTACACTTAAACTTACCCTGGTGGAAATACTTGCAAGTAAAACAAGTAACTGTAGTTTTGGTATTAAATAATTAGAATAACAGAGTATTCTTGTTTTCTTTTTAGAACATCATCTGTAAAAACTCACATTAAGATTATAATGAGAGTAACTAGTTGAGTAGCTGAGTAACTAACCGAGAGTGGGTTTAGGTGTTATGGTTATAATATTATATATGAATGTTGAATCAAAGAGAGAAACTAAAAGGTTTTAAATCTGATTTTTGACATTTGAACTTGAGATGGTGTAAAATGTGTAACTAAAGCTCATTGATGTTGTGTTGGATGTAGATGGAAGGTGAAAGGTTAGGGAAAAGCAGAATAGATAACAAGAGCCTAAGAGGAAGGAGTCATATTGTAATTTTGATTTCTCTTGATTGAAAACATGATTTATTGTAGGAGTAGTGTTAATCAGAAGTAAAGACAGTTAAATATAGAAAGTCTTAATCATATATCCCAATTTATGTGACATGTAATTGATTTCGTCTGACAATTATTTCATGTGTTCTGATTTGGTTGACATGTTATGGGTCTGAGTAATCAGGCAGTGTCTATTTAAGTGGAGTGGTTTTTAGTAATCAAATGTAAATTTTTTGATATTGGAAATATGAATCAGATAACATTATTAGGTTAAAATAAAAGAGGCTTTTTGTGAGACATGCTGACTGTTGAGAAGCAGAGTAAAAACATTAAAAAGAAGAAGAGTAAACAGATGTTCGAGGAGGAGCTGATGAAGACAGGAGAAGTGAAAGTGGGTTAGGTGTTTTCCAAAAGCTAAGAGGTCACATAAGAACCACCCATGTGAACGGTTGAGTTGTCACGTATACCATCCACATACACACACATCTAAACCAAAGAAATACAAATTCAAAGAAGGCGAAGCAAAGTGTTCTCTGTTCCTGATGTCGGAGTAGAGCTAACATGATGCAGAAGGATCAACAGCAGAGGACACTGTTTATTCAGTGTCACATGCTGTTTTTATTTTAATTATGTAAAGCACTTTGAAATGCCTTGCTGATGAAATGTGCCATACAAATAACATTTGATTGATTGATTGAGTACAACACCCTGGAATCCAAGAGCGGCTAAAGGCTCCGCACACCTGTAAGGGACAAGATCCGTGTACCCAAGTGCTCGTTATTACAAGGGAGTGAGCTGCCATTAACAGAAGTGATTATTGGAATTAAGTAACAGTGTGAGCTACTGGGTTAATTGTTCTAATAATTGGAAAGGGTGATAACTTTTGGATTGTAGGCAGTTAGAGACTAGACGAGTCCTCCCGCCACCAGCTTAAATAGAATGTTCTCTAGATTATCCATGGAGTAAAAGCCCTAGTAACTAGAGACGTTCCCGACCCATTAACTGGAGAGCTAGCCAATAGTCAGTTCGTGAGATTTGAGAGGGCTTAGGTGGGGCTGGCAATAACAAACAAACCTTTAAGCTATTCAATATTACATCTTATCTTAATCCTATATGTACGGAAAGTCTCAAATATCTTCTCCATATGTTTGGCCCAAGAATACCCATTTGTGAAATCCGAAAGGAAATGTGCTTTGTTAATCTATGATCTGGCATTTTAACGAACGTATTCCACAATCAAACCACATCTGCAAAATGGTTAGATATTGCAGATATCTAACTTCACGTGATCAACCCATATCTCCATATAATGCCATTTTATGGAGTATTTCTATGCAAATATAAGAAATATCGCAGGGCTCTACACTGAACTTTTTCACTGGGAGGTTGTTGACAGTAACTCCGACACCGAAATCCAATACTGGGCAAACACAAGACCTCTACAACTCAGTATACACCTTATATCATTTGATCAATCAATCAATTTTATTTTATTTCAGCACATTTCAGCAACAAGACATTTCAAAGTGCTTTGCATAATAAATCATTATATTAATTCAAGTGCCATTGTTAAATTATTAACCGATTTCATTTCAAAAGCAACTCTAACCAGCTGGGATTTTAGTCTAGATTTAAAGGAAGGTAGTGTTTCAGCAGTTTCAGCAGTTTAGTGCATAGAAGCTGAAAGCTGCTTCTCATCGTTTGATTCTAGTTGTGGGGATGCAGAGCAGTCTCTCAGAAGACCCTGACTGTGTTAATATTTGACTGTATTTAGGCTATATTTAGGCTGTATTTAGGTATGTAGGCCCAAAACAAAATGTAAATGTTATCAATGCACTACTCCGTTTTCTGAAAGGAATAACTTCAGTTTATTCATTTCAATAAACTATTGCTCCTCTAGTATCTAGTTGATAGGGGCTAGGGGATCAGCAGATAGATACTTGGGGAGTGTTTTAATAATAGATTTTGCCATTTAGATGGGCAAAAATTCTGTTCACAATATGAAGTAAATTTTCTGAAATGTAAGAGTTTAATTGAAGATTTGAGGAACTCATTGGCATGGAACTTCAATTTGATTCTTAATAGGTACTGTTCTTTCTAAATAAAATTAATACCATTAAGGATAGACAAAGCTACCAGAAAATATATCTCCAAAGTCAGTTTGCAACTTGTCCAAAACCTTGTTAATATCAAGACATATTAGCCATCCTCCTGAACCACTTCTAAGGGAATCTTTTTAGTTTTCTGGAGCCTAGTTGATTTATTAAGTTCTAAAATGCCTGAGAGTTAGGAGTTTGATTTGTATATAAATAAATCCAGTTTCTGACAAAGTGGTGGAGTTCTTTCCAATTAGTTACTCAAAGTACTTACAATTAACCAAAAGGGTCTAATAACTCGACAATTTATCTAAGTAATTTTTTGACAATTTCAACATAGTAGATGAAGTTTGAGACCAAATATATTAAATTTTACAAATGTCCGATGAAATCTTTGCCTTATTGTAGATTATGTAAGTTTACACTAGAAAGTATGAACACATACTTTGTAGTGTTCATTCCTCATCCACAAACAGAAGTCTTTTTAAAGTTACTGCTGTAAAAGCTTCTTTTCTTTTTGCTTTATATCTTTTCTCCTTTTGGAAAAAGAAAAACAAACATATATTGTTACATAGCCGATATAGAAATGGATAATTTGTCGGAAGGAAAAACAAAAACAACTTTATGGTTTTTAAAATGTTTTTTTAATCACAGTTCTTGTCAGAACAAGATTTAAGTAACGCCATATTTTTTTTTTCTGCTATATTACAGGCAGTTTTAAACTGCCTTAAATGATCAGTTATGGTAATTTCTGCTGTATCTACCTATCCTGGAGTGTGTATGTCACTATCCAAGAAGGGAATTCTGTCGTTCTATACAGACCAATTGGGGACCTTTTATTTTCTAATAGGTTTGACATGGGCTGTTTTAAATTTGTCTATAAAAAATGTGCTCTGTAAATAACTTTTTAAAGCTGATTCAATTACATATTTTTTTGACTTAAAAAATAATTCAGTTAATTTCTTCTTTATCCCCCCATCCTGGAGTGTGTATGTCGTTCCATCCCATTCAAGAGGGGAACTGTGTCGTTCTTCACCAGCCAACAGTGGATCTGTGTCGTTCTGTACAGACAAAGTGGGGACCTTTTTTTCTTGAAATGCCATTGACATGGGCTGGAATTAAAAAATATACACATAGATATTTATCTATTTATTTCTGTCTGACCATTCCTACTTCATTAAGAAGTTCAGAAGTAAAGATGTTTGATAATAGGCCATTTTCTTATTTATCCTGGAGTGTGTATGTCGCTCCATCCTATCCAAGAGGGACTTGTGTCATTCTATACAGACCAAGTGGGGACCTTTTATTTTATAATAGGTTTGACATGGGCAGTTTTAAATTTGTCTATAAAAATGTGCTGTGTAAATAACTTTTAAGCTGATTCAGCTTGCATATGTTTTTGTCTTAAAAAAAGAAAAAAATCAGTTAATTTCTTCTTTTTCCACCCATCCTGGAGTGTGTATGTCATTCCATCCTATCCAAGAGGGGACTTCCGTCGTCCTATACAGACCTTTTCTTTTCTAATAGGTTTGACCTGGGCTGTTTTAAATTTGTCTATAAAAACTGTGCTCTGTAAATAACTTTTTAAAGTTGATTCAGCTTACATATTTTTATGACTTAAAGATAATTCAGTTAATTCTTTTTCCCCCATCCTGGAGTGTGTATGTCGCTCCATCCCATCCAAGAGGGGAACTGTGTCGTTCTTCACCAGCCAACAGTGGACCTGTGTCGTACAAAGTGGCGACCTTAATTTTTCCTGTAATGCCTTTGACATGTTCTGGAACTAAAAAAATATACACTCATTTATTAATTTATTTCTGTCTGTTTGTCCATCCCTACTATATTAAGAAGTTCAGAAGTAAAGATATTTGATAAAAGGTAATTTTCTTCTTTATCTGGAGTGTGTATGTTGCTCCATGTCTGACAAATGTTGGGATCTGTAGTTTGTCAACTGACATAGTTCACCTTAAGTTGTTTTAATTCAGCTTACATATGTTTTTGTCTTAAAAATAATTCAGTTAATTTCTTCTTTTTCCCCCCATTCTGGAGTGTGTCTGTCGCTCCATCCCATCCAAGAGGGGAACTGTGTCGTTCTTCATCAGCCAACAGTGGACCTGTGTCGTTCTGTACAGACAGAGGGGGACCTTTTTTTCTTGAAATGCCTTTGACATGGGATGAAATTAAAAAATATACACACATATTTATTTATTTCTGTCTGATCATTCCTACTTCATTAAGAAGTTCAGAAGTAAAGATGTTTGATAATAGGACATTTTCTTATTTATCCTGGAGTGTGTATGTCGCTCCATCCTATCCAAGAGGGGACTTGTGTCATTCTATACAGAC
>NW_027675245.1:7500-28780 GCF_904066995.2 Poecilia reticulata
CCTATATCCTAACCCTAACCCTAACCCCTAACCCTAACCCTAACCCTAACCCTAACCCTAACCCTAACCCTAACCCTACCCTAACCCTAACCCTAACCCCTAACCCTAACCCTACCCTAACCCTAACCCTAACCCTAACCCTTACCCTCATTTTCTGGCTTTCATCCTATATCCTAACCCTAACCCTAACCCTAACCCTAACCCTAACCCTAACCCTAACCCTAACCCTACCCTAACCCTACCCTACCCTAACCCTAACCCTGTAACCCTAAACCCTAACCCTGTAACCCTAAACCCTAAGTCCCTTATCCTGTAACCCTAATTCCCTAAGCCTTACTCATACTCTAAGTCTACACAAGTATATCTATACGATGAATGTCTACAATCTATATATCTACGTACTCGGGGGGACCCACTGAGCACGTAGGTACGACTCCCAGCTCGATCCGACTCTCCTACGTAATGTTAAGTTTCACCATTTCCTTCACCCAGGACCTATTCCAATGGCCTCAGGGGGCGCCAAAACGCACTCTAGTAAGGTCCCCATGGAATGCCCCAAGTAAAGTACTTGGTGAATTTTTCGAGATTTTTGAAGGTCAATGAATACCCATGAAACGCATGTCTACGGACTCAGGGGAGCCCCTGAGCACGTAGGTACCACTCCCAGCTGCCTATGACGCTCCTAGCCAGAGATATGACATTTAGTAATTTCCCCATGGAACGGCCCAAGTAAGGTACTTGGTGCATTTTTCAGGATTTTGGAAGGTCAATGAATACCCATGAAACGCATGTCTACGGACTCAGGGGGAGCCCCTGAGCACGTAGGTACCACTCCCAGCTGCCTATGACGCTCCTAGCCAGAGATATGACATTTAGTAATTTCCCCATGGAACGGCCCAAGTAAGGTACTTGGTGCATTTTTCAGGATTTTGGAAGGTCAATGAATACCCATGAAACGCATGTCTACGGACTCAGGGGGAGCCCCTGAGCACGTAGGTACCACTCCCAGCTGCCTATGACCCTCGTAGCCAGAGATATGACATCTAGAAATTTCCCCATGGAACGGCCCAAGTAAGGTACTTGGTCAATTTTTCAAGATTTTGGAAGGTCAATGAACACCCATGACCCACATATGAACGGACTCAGGGGGAGCCCCTGAGCACGTAGGTACCACTCCCAGCCGCCTATGACGCTCCCAGCCAGAGATATGACATCACCAAAAATGAATGGGAGTCTATGGCAGCTATAGGAAGGGGAGGGGCTAGGACCACCAAACTTGGTGGAAAGCTGGGGGCCCCTGGGGGACCCTTGGGGACCAAGTATCAACCCATGACCCCTTATAGTTTAGGAGATATTTTGAGTGATCCATTTTCAAAATGCATGGGTGTCTATGGCAGCTACCTTAAGGAAACAAGCCACGCCCACCAAACTTTAATAGGTTGTGGGTCCCCTCAGGAGGCGTGTCTGTGCCAAGTATCAGCCCCCTACCTCTTTTACTTTTTCAGATATTTTGAGTGATCCATTTCATTTTCTGGCTTTCATCCTATATCCTAACCCTAACCCTAACCCTACCCTAACCCTAACCCTAACCCTAACCCTAACCCTAACCCTAACCCTAACCCTAACCCTAACCCTAACCCTATTTAGAGGACTTAGCGCTAACCTGGCCATCCGGCAGCATTTTGGGCCTACTTTGAAAATTCCCCACGGCCGAACCGAACCTCGCGGGCCCGCGGGACCGGGGGCAGACGAAAGAGCTCGACCTCGAGTATTCCATTCCAAGTAGACCCGATTTTTAGCGCGCACGGCGGCCGCGCGGCGGCCGCTTGAAAATCGCAAAGTCGCTCAAAAACACTTTGAACTTTTTGCGAATGCTGCCGGATGGCGACCTTAACGGTATATCCCCGCGACCGACACCAGGTGGCGCTTGACATTTGGGCGCATCAGGTTTTGCTGCCTTGCGGCAACTTCTCCCGAATGGCCGGGATGCTTCCCGGAGTCACCCCTCGCTGACATTAGGCAGCACCGCCTCCTGCCTCCGGGTGTCTGGGTGTCCCGCCCGCCCTCGTGAGCCCTCGTAAGTGCTGCCACTCTTTATCTCTGTTTGCGAAGTGGTCCTGTAAGCCATCTCCCGCCCGGGAGGCCCGGGTTCGCGGCCCGCTCGCTCAGAGAACCCTTTTATGTACAAATTCTTGGAAAGGCGCTTTAACCTTTTTTGCCAAAACCATAGAAGAAGCCAAAAGTACCAGGAGCCGAGTCAACCCTCGTGGTTTGTGTAGTCCTGGGGCTGAGCCGTTCGCGCTCCACCCGAGAGACCTTGGTTCGATTCCCTCTGGCTACACAAATCATTTTATTTTTTTTTTGGCAGAGTCCCATTCCGCCAAATGGCTGGACCCTCCCAGCAAATGGCTGGACCCTCCCCGGGACTCCGACGCCCTCAGCCCCGCAGAAAGTTGTCAAAAATACCCCTGCCATGTTCTACGGAACCGGGACCGGTCCCTGGACCTCCACTGGACCGGCCCCGGTCCTGGAGGACCAGGGGGGGGGAGTTATGGAGCTTTTTTGCCCGGGGTAGGGGCACCGAACCCCGGGTAGAAGCTCAGACATTGTGGCGGAGTCCTGGACGTCTCCTTATGGCAGGGGACTTGGTCAGAAAAGCACAAGTCCCGTTCCGCCAAATGGCTATACCGTTCCACCAAATGGCTGGAACCCAAGCCCGGGGCAGGCACCCGGACCCGGGAAGAGGCTCAGACATTTGGTGGAATCCCTGGAAGTCTCCTTATGTCTCGTGCCCCTGGTAAGGCAGCCATCTGGCAGCATTACCCCATGATTCCGGATGTCCGGATCGGATGAGGTCATAAGCACTATGAGCCAAAGCAACCCACATGGCTCGAGTAGTCTTGTGGTTTATCCCTTGCGGCGGCCCTCCGCAGACCGGGGTACGATTCCCACAAGCTACTTAAGCCTTTTCTATCTTTTTGGCCGACGACAGACATAAGCAGGCACTCTAGACGTCCGGATACCCTTTTCAGTCTCCTTATATCTCTTTTCTATTTTATTTTTGTCAAGTCCCGTTCCGCCAAATGGCTGGACCCTCCCAGCAAATGGCTGGACCCTCCCCGGGACTCCGACGCCCTCAGCCCCGCGACAAGTTGTCAAAAATACCCCTGCCTGGTTCTACAGAACCGGGACCGGTCCCTGGACCTCCACTGGACCGGCCCCGGTCCTGGAGGACCGGGGGGGGGAGTTATGGAGCTTTTTTTCCCGGGGTAGGGGCACCGGACCCCGGGTAGAAGCTCAGACATTTGGCGGAATCCCTGGACGTCTCCTTATGGCAGGGGACTTTGTCAAGAAAGCACAAGTCCCGTTCCGCCAAATGGCTATACCGTTCCACCAAATGGCTGGAACCCAAGCCCGGGGCAGGCACCCGGACCCGGGAAGAGGCTCAGACATTTGGTGGAATCCCTGGACGTCTCCTTATGGCTCGTGCCCCTGGTAAGGCAGCCATCTGGCAGCATTACCCCATGATTCCGGATGTCCGGATCGGATGAGGTCATAAGCACTATGAGCCAAGGCAAGCCACATGGCTTGAGCGGTGCTGCGGTTCATGGTGCCCCCACTTACAGTGGATGGCTGCCCCGTGATGGTTGGGGATCGAATCCCGGGGTGGAATTGGTCAACCACTCAAACTACTCCGCTAAGCTACAGGAGTCCAGTTCGCTTCTACCGCACTTAGAAGCTCCAGCTCCTCTTCAGCTGGTGCAGGATGCAAGTCGCCCGTGACTGGGCGGAGATTGCCTTGCTGTATATCACTATATACAGCAAGACTATTCGAGCCACCGCTTCGGCCACTTCTTTTTTACACATTGTATGAAAGAGCTAGCGAGGCTAGCTAACTAGCCCGCTGCAGCAATTTGGAAGCATCAACAAATGATTCCGCATGTTTGGCCATTTGGAAGCATGATTCCATATGTCCGGACCTGGCTGGACGATCCTCGATGTCATAAGCACTATGAGCCAAGACAACCCACATGGCTCCTGTAGTTTAGTGGTTTAGCTGCCCGCTCTCCGCCCCAGAGACCCGGGTTCGCTTCCCGCTGGCTGCAGAAAGCCTTTTGTTTTTTTTGCAAAGTCCCGTTCCGCCAAATGGCTGGACCGTCCCAGCAAATGGCTGGACCCTCCCCGGGACTCGGACGCCCTCAGCCCCGCAGCAAGTTGTCAAAAATACCCCTGCCTGGTTCTCCGGAACCGGGACCGGTCCCTGGACCTCCAGTGGGCCGGCCCCGGTCCTGGAGGACCAGGGGGGGGAGTTATGGAGCTTTTTTGCCCGGGGTAGGGGCACCGAACCCCGGGTAGGAGCTCCGACATTTGGCAGCATCCCTGGACGTCTCCTTATGGCAGGGGACTTTGTCAAAAAAGCACAAGTCCCGTTCCGCCAAATGGCTTGACCTTTCCACCAAATGGCTGTAACTCAAGCCGGGGGCAGGCACCCGGACCCGGGAAGGGGCTCGGACGTTCGGCAGCATACCCGGGCGTCTCCTTATGTCTCGTGCCCCTGGTAAGGCAGCCATCCGGCAGCATCCCCGTATGCTCCCATATGGCTGGCCCGTACCTCCTCAACCAAAGGGCTCAGGAATGGAAACTCGCTCCCCTTTCATTCCTGGGACCCTCCCCCACCGGCCCGAATCCAACCCCCACCCGACCTGCGCTCCCACAGGATTTTTCAGGCTGGATTACACTTGCAGACATACGGCAGCAAAACACGATCTCGCCTTATGGCGACCCGGTTCTCCGGGACCGGGACCGCGCGAGGCGATAACGGACACCGGGCTTCCGTTAAGGGGCCCCCGCACGACCTCTGCTCCGAACCCCGCGGCTCTGGGACCTCGGGAAAGCCGAAACCCCAACCCTAGTCCGCGACATACGGCAGCATCCCCGTATGCTCCCAACTGGCTGGCCCCTCCCTCCCCAACCAAAGGGCTCAGGAATGGAAACTCGCTACCCTTTTATTCCTTGGACCCTCCCCCACCGGCCCGAATCCGAACCGCACCCGACCTGCGCTCTCACAGGATTTTTCAGGCTCAAACACACTCGCAGACATACGGCAGCATTACCTTAGGCTCCCATATGGCGACCCGGTTCTCCGGGACCGGGACCGCACTAGGCGATAACGGACACCGGGCTTCCGTTAAGGGGCCCCCGCCCGACCCCTGCTCCGAACCTCGCGGCTCTGGGACCTCGGAAAACCCAAAACCCCAACCCTAGCCACCTTAGGGTTTCCCAAGGTTCTCGCCTGGCTTTTTATACAGAGTACCGCTTCCGGCTCGGTCCCTACACGAGGGGTCCCGTCGACCGACCGCCCGGAGGGCGGTCGGGCGACTGGACCCACGCCGGCAAACCCCCGGACCCGCGGGAGCCCACCGTTCACCTCTGGTGCTTGACCTTTTGGCCTGCAGACCTGCGACATCCGGAAGCATTCCCTTAGGCTCCCATCTGTCTGGCCCGTACCCTCTTAACCAAAGGGCTCCGTAATGGAAACGCGCTACCCTTTTATTCCTGGGAACCTCCCCTACCGGCCCCAATCACACCCGCACCCGACCTGCGCTCTCACAGGATTTTTCAGGCTCAAACACACTCGCAGACATTTGGCAGCATAACACAATCTGGCCTTATGGCGACCCGGTTCTCCGGAACCGGGCCGCCCGAGGCGATACCGGACCCCGGGCTTTCGTTAAGGGGCCCCCGCCCGACCTCTGCTCCGAACCCCGCGGCTCTGGGACCTCGGAAAACCCAAAACCCCAACCCTAGCCACCTTAGGGTTTCCCAAGGTTCTCGCCTGGCTTTTTATACAGAGTACCGCTTCCGGCTCGGTCCCTACACGAGGGGTCCCGTCGACCGACCGCCCGGAGGGCGGTCGGGCGACTGGACCCACGCCGGCAAACCCCCGGACCCGCGGGAGCCCACCGTTCACCTCTGGTGCTTGACCTTTTGGCCTGCAGACCTGCGACATCTGGAAGCATTCCCTTAGGCTCCCATCTGTCTGGCCCGTACCCTCTTAACCAAAGGGCTCCGTAATGGAAACGCGCTACCCTTTTATTCCTGGGAACCTCCCCTACCGGCCCCAATCACACCCGCACCCGACCTGCGCTCTCACAGGATTTTTCAGGCTCAAACACACTCGCAGACATTTGGCAGCAAAACACGATCTCGCCTTATGACCGAATTCACGACCCCACGAGGTCACGGGTCCACCCCTGAACCAGTCCTCCCTCCGTTCACCCGATGCCTCCATATGGCAAAAGCGCTTTCCCAAGGCCCTCCCGGGACCCCGCCCCACCTCTGAGCCCACCCGCACCCGAACTGCGCTCCCACAGCTCTTCTCAGGCTCAAACACACTCGCAGACATTTCGCAGCATAACACAATCTCGCATTATGGCTGGATTAACGACCCCACGAGGTCAAGGGTCGACCCCTCGACCGGTCCTCCTTCCGGTCGACCGATGCCTCCATATGGCAAAAGGGCCCCCCCGCGGCCTCCCCGCGGCCCCCCCGGGACCCCGCCCCACCTCGGAGCCCACCCCCACCTCAATCCGGCCTTTGGAGACCCTTTCCGTTTCGCCCTCACCCCATATGGCCGGAATGACCCCAAACGGCTACACCCCAGCGATCAGAGAAAATGGAAAACACCTGGCTCTTCAAAAACCAATGCTGGAGCTCCCCCAAGTGGGTCTGGAACCACACTACACGTCCGCCCGAATGGCGCAAGATGAGCCCGTATTCCCCATGCAAATGCCGCAGAATGGCTGTGTTGGTGTTCCCTTACTTTTGGAAGCAAGTTGCGCAATGGCGCAGCATTCCAATTCTAATTTTCTGACATTCGGGACTATGGGGTCTAACCCTATTTATAGGACTTAGCGCTAACCTGGCCATCCGGCAGCATTTTGGGCCTACTTTGAAAATTCCCCACGGCCGAACCGAACCTCGTGGGCCCGCGGGACCGAGGGCAGACGAAAGAGCTCGACCTCGAGTATTCCATTCCAAGTAGACCCGATTTTTAGCGCGCACGGCGGCCGCGCGGCGGCCGCTTGAAAATCGCAAAGTCGCTCAAAAACACTTTGAACTTTTTGCGAATGCTGCCGGATGGCGACCTTAACGGTATATCCCCGCGACCGACACCAGGTGGCGCTTGACATTTGGGCGCATCAGGTTTTGCTGCCTTGCGGCAACTTCTCCCGAATGGCCGGGATGCTTCCCGGAGTCACCCCTCGCTGACATTAGGCAGCACCGCCTCCTGCCTCCGGGTGTCTGGGTGTCCCGCCCGCCCTCGTGAGCCCTCGTAAGTGCTGCCACTCTTTATCTCTGTTTGCGAAGTGGTCCTGTAAGCCATCTCCCGCCCGGGAGGCCCGGGTTCGCGGCCCGCTCGCTCAGAGAACCCTTTTATGTACAAATTCTTGGAAAGGCGCTTTAACCTTTTTTGCCAAAACCATAGAAGAAGCCAAAAGTACCAGGAGCCGAGTCAACCCTCGTGGTTTGTGTAGTCCTGGGGCTGAGCCGTTCGCGCTCCACCCGAGAGACCTTGGTTCGATTCCCTCTGGCTACACAAATCATTTTATTTTTTTTTTGGCAGAGTCCCATTCCGCCAAATGGCTGGACCCTCCCAGCAAATGGCTGGACCCTCCCGGGACTCCGACGCCCTCAGCCCCGCAGAAAGTTGTCAAAAATACCCCTGCCTGGTTCTACGGAACCGGGACCGGTCCCTGGACCTCCACTGGACCGGCCCCGGTCCTGGAGGACCAGGGGGGGGGAGTTATGGAGCTTTTTTGCCCGGGGTAGGGGCACCGAACCCCGGGTAGAAGCTCAGACATTGTGGCGGAGTCCTGGACGTCTCCTTATGGCAGGGGACTTGGTCAAAAAAGCACAAGTCCCGTTCCGCCAAATGGCTATACCGTTCCACCAAATGGCTGGAACCCAAGCCCGGGGCAGGCACCCGGACCCGGGAAGAGGCTCAGACATTTGGTGGAATCCCTGGAAGTCTCCTTATGTCTCGTGCCCCTGGTAAGGCAGCCATCTGGCAGCATTACCCCATGATTCCGGATGTCCGGATCGGATGAGGTCATAAGCACTATGAGCCAAAGCAACCCACATGGCTCGAGTAGTCTTGTGGTTTATCCCTTGCGGCGGCCCTCCGCAGACCGGGGTACGATTCCCACAAGCTACTTAAGCCTTTTCTATCTTTTTGGCCGACGACAGACATAAGCAGGCACTCTAGACGTCCGGATACCCTTTTCAGTCTCCTTATATCTCTTTTCTATTTTATTTTTGTCAAGTCCCGTTCCGCCAAATGGCTGGACCCTCCCAGCAAATGGCTGGACCCTCCCCGGGACTCCGACGCCCTCAGCCCCGCGACAAGTTGTCAAAAATACCCCTGCCTGGTTCTACAGAACCGGGACCGGTCCCTGGACCTCCACTGGACCGGCCCCGGTCCTGGAGGACCGGGGGGGGAGTTATGGAGCTTTTTTTCCCGGGGTAGGGGCACCGGACCCCGGGTAGAAGCTCAGACATTTGGCGGAATCCCTGGACGTCTCCTTATGGCAGGGGACTTTGTCAAGAAAGCACAAGTCCCGTTCCGCCAAATGGCTATACCGTTCCACCAAATGGCTGGAACCCAAGCCCGGGGCAGGCACCCGGACCCGGGAAGAGGCTCAGACATTTGGTGGAATCCCTGGACGTCTCCTTATGGCTCGTGCCCCTGGTAAGGCAGCCATCTGGCAGCATTACCCCATGATTCCGGATGTCCGGATCGGATGAGGTCATAAGCACTATGAGCCAAGGCAAGCCACATGGCTTGAGCGGTGCTGCGGTTCATGGTGCCCCCACTTACAGTGGATGGCTGCCCCGTGATGGTTGGGGATCGAATCCCGGGGTGGAATTGGTCAACCACTCAAACTACTCCGCTAAGCTACAGGAGTCCAGTTCGCTTCTACCGCACTTAGAAGCTCCAGCTCCTCTTCAGCTGGTGCAGGATGCAAGTCGCCCGTGACTGGGCGGAGATTGCCTTGCTGTATATCACTATATACAGCAAGACTATTCGAGCCACCGCTTCGGCCACTTCTTTTTTACACATTGTATGAAAGAGCTAGCGAGGCTAGCTAACTAGCCCGCTGCAGCAATTTGGAAGCATCAACAAATGATTCCGCATGTTTGGCCATTTGGAAGCATGATTCCATATGTCCGGACCTGGCTGGACGATCCTCGATGTCATAAGCACTATGAGCCAAGACAACCCACATGGCTCCTGTAGTTTAGTGGTTTAGCTGCCCGCTCTCCGCCCCAGAGACCCGGGTTCGCTTCCCGCTGGCTGCAGAAAGCCTTTTGTTTTTTTTGCAAAGTCCCGTTCCGCCAAATGGCTGGACCGTCCCAGCAAATGGCTGGACCCTCCCCGGGACTCGGACGCCCTCAGCCCCGCAGCAAGTTGTCAAAAATACCCCTGCCTGGTTCTCTGGAACCGGGACCGGTCCCTGGACCTCCAGTGGGCCGGCCCCGGTCCTGGAGGACCAGGGGGGGGAGTTATGGAGCTTTTTTGCCCGGGGTAGGTGCACCGAACCCCGGGTAGGAGCTCCGACATTTGGCAGCATCCCTGGACGTCTCCTTATGGCAGGGGACTTTGTCAAAAAAGCACAAGTCCCGTTCCGCCAAATGGCTTGACCTTTCCACCAAATGGCTGTAACTCAAGCCGGGGGCAGGCACCCGGACCCGGGAAGGGGCTCGGACGTTCGGCAGCATACCCGGGCGTCTCCTTATGTCTCGTGCCCCTGGTAAGGCAGCCATCCGGCAGCATCCCCGTATGCTCCCATATGGCTGGCCCGTACCTCCTCAACCAAAGGGCTCAGGAATGGAAACTCGCTCCCCTTTCATTCCTGGGACCCTCCCCCACCGGCCCGAATCCGAACCGCACCCGACCTGCGCTCTCACAGGATTTTTCAGGCTGGATTACACTTGCAGACATACGGCAGCAAAACACGATCTCGCCTTATGGCGACCCGGTTCTCCGGGACCGGGACCGCCCGAGGCGATAACGGACACCGGGCTTCCGTTAAGGGGCCCCCGCACGACCTCTGCTCCGAACCCCGCGGCTCTGGGACCTCGGGAAAGCCGAAACCCCAACCCTAGTCCGCGACATACGGCAGCATCCCCGTATGCTCCCAACTGGCTGGCCCCTCCCTCCCCAACCAAAGGGCTCAGGAATGGAAACTCGCTACCCTTTTATTCCTTGGACCCTCCCCCACCGGCCCGAATCCGAACCGCACCCGACCTGCGCTCTCACAGGATTTTTCAGGCTCAAACACACTCGCAGACATACGGCAGCATTACCTTAGGCTCCCATATGGCGACCCGGTTCTCCGGGACCGGGACCGCACTAGGCGATAACGGACACCGGGCTTCCGTTAAGGGGCCCCCGCCCGACCCCTGCTCCGAACCTCGCGGCTCTGGGACCTCGGAAAACCCAAAACCCCAACCCTAGCCACCTTAGGGTTTCCCAAGGTTCTCGCCTGGCTTTTTATACAGAGTACCGCTTCCGGCTCGGTCCCTACACGAGGGGTCCCGGGCGGTCGGGCGACTGGACCCACGCCGGCAAACCCCCGGACCCGCGGGAGCCCACCGTTCACCTCTGGTGCTTGACCTTTTGGCCTGCAGACCTGCGACATCCGGAAGCATTCCCTTAGGCTCCCATCTGTCTGGCCCGTACCCTCTTAACCAAAGGGCTCCGTAATGGAAACGCGCTACCCTTTTATTCCTGGGAACCTCCCCTACCGGCCCCAATCACACCCGCACCCGACCTGCGCTCTCACAGGATTTTTCAGGCTCAAACACACTCGCAGACATTTGGCAGCATAACACAATCTGGCCTTATGGCGACCCGGTTCTCCGGAACCGGGCCGCCCGAGGCGATACCGGACCCCGGGCTTTCGTTAAGGGGCCCCCGCCCGACCTCTGCTCCGAACCCCGCGGCTCTGGGACCTCGGAAAACCCAAAACCCCAACCCTAGCCACCTTAGGGTTTCCCAAGGTTCTCGCCTGGCTTTTTATACAGAGTACCGCTTCCGGCTCGGTCCCTACACGAGGGGTCCCGTCGACCGACCGCCCGGAGGGCGGTCGGGCGACTGGACCCACGCCGGCAAACCCCCGGACCCGCGGGAGCCCACCGTTCACCTCTGGTGCTTGACCTTTTGGCCTGCAGACCTGCGACATCTGGAAGCATTCCCTTAGGCTCCCATCTGTCTGGCCCGTACCCTCTTAACCAAAGGGCTCCGTAATGGAAACGCGCTACCCTTTTATTCCTGGGAACCTCCCCTACCGGCCCCAATCACACCCGCACCCGACCTGCGCTCTCACAGGATTTTTCAGGCTCAAACACACTCGCAGACATTTGGCAGCAAAACACGATCTCGCCTTATGACCGAATTCACGACCCCACGAGGTCACGGGTCCACCCCTGAACCAGTCCTCCCTCCGTTCACCCGATGCCTCCATATGGCAAAAGCGCTTTCCCAAGGCCCTCCCGGGACCCCGCCCCACCTCTGAGCCCACCCGCACCCGAACTGCGCTCCCACAGCTCTTCTCAGGCTCAAACACACTCGCAGACATTTCGCAGCATAACACAATCTCGCATTATGGCTGGATTAACGACCCCACGAGGTCAAGGGTCGACCCCTCGACCGGTCCTCCTTCCGGTCGACCGATGCCTCCATATGGCAAAAGGGCCCCCCCGCGGCCCCCCCGGGACCCCGCCCCACCTCGGAGCCCACCCCCACCTCAATCCGGCCTTTGGAGACCCTTTCCGTTTCGCCCTCACCCCATATGGCCGGAATGACCCAAACGGCTACACCCCAGCGATCAGAGAAAATGGAAAACACCTGGCTCTTCAAAAACCAATGCTGGAGCTCCCCCAAGTGGGTCTGGAGCCACACTACACGTCCGCCCGAATGGCGAAAGATGAGCCCATATTCCCCATGCAAATGCCGCAGAATGGCTGTGTTGGTGTCCCCTTACTTTTGGAAGCAAGTTGCGCCATGGCGCAGGATTCCAATTCTAATTTTCTGACATTCGGGACTATGGGCTCTTACCCTAACCCTAACCCTAACCCTAACCCTAACCCTAACCCTAACCCTACCCTAACCCTAACCCTAACGGGGCCCTGGCACCGTTCACCGCGGCCCTGGCTCCATTCACCACTTGTAAACATTGGCGGGGCGCCGGCAGTCGCTGCCCTAACTCGTTACTGGAGGCGGGGCGCCAGTAGTCGCGGCCCTGGCTCCATTCACCACTCGCGGCCCTGGCTCCATTCACCACTCGCGGCCCTGGCTCCATTAACCACTCGCGGCCCTGGCTCCATTCACCACTCGCGGCCCTGGCTCCATTCACCACTCGCGGCCCTGGCTCCATTAACCACTCGCGGCCCTGGCTCCATTCACCACTCGCGGCCCTGGCTCCATTAACCACTCGCGGCCCTGGCTCCATTCACCACTCGCGGCCCTGGCTCCATTCACCACTCGCGGCCCTGGCTCCATTCACCACTCGCGGCCCTGGCTCCATTCACCACTCGCGGCCCTGGCTCCATTCACCACTAACACTTTGTCATTTTTCTGTTGTCTGAAAATATTTCTAAGTGTTGGTTGGGAACACTTTGTCATTTTTTTGTCTATCACCCACTTTTCAGACTTTCCTTTATTCTCATTCAGGTAGTGTTTTTCCGCATAAGGTGTTTAAATCCCAATCACTTCTTTTTGTGCCCCTGGTAAGGCATAGAGCTTTCAGAGCAGCCAGAGCAGCTGGGGGCAATCGCGCAATCAGCGCCCTGCCCGCCTGCTGCTGCTGCTGCCGCTGCCGCCGCCTCGCAATCAGGCTCAATAGGACCCAGCTGCCCGTTCCACCCTCGCTGCTGCAAACTTCTCCGGACAACAACGCTTCTGCCGGACGTTTCTACTGCAGGACGTGTGTCCAGATGCCCCAACAACCACGCTGCCCCGTCTGCCAAGGCAAGTTTGCTCAGCTGCCCAAGCATTTAGAGCGTTTTCATTGCATTTTAAACCCTGTTGAACGGAAGATACTAGTAGCCTTCGCCCACAGACGGGTGAACATCCGTGGGATGGCCTGCCCAGTCAGGGCTTGCGGATACTCTGGTCCAAGGGTGGACAGACACCTATCCAGGGTTCACAACCGCCTCGAGCCACAGGTGTTACGCGACCTCCTTCTCCAGCTTCAGTGGCGTTCCACTCTCCGCGCCATCGCAGAGCTTCGCTCCACGGATCCGACCCCGCCGCTGGCATCCGGCCTGGATGCCCAAGACCCGAACAGCAGAGCTCCAGAGTCGCAGGGAGAGGACGCAGACGTGTCGTCGTCTCCTGGCCCCACACAACGCAGGGCGCCACGGCCGCTTTCAAGTACAGACTCTTCTCCTCATGCTGTCACCATGCCTGCTTCTGCTTCTCCGCCTGGTTCACCTGCAGCCACCGGAGCCCCGTCTCCTGCAGCCACCGGAGCCCCGTCTCCTGCAGCTTCTCCGCAGGGCCAGACCGACTCTGATTCCCCTGCAACATCAACCTCCACAAGGCCAGTCAGAGGACTTGCCCTGCTGCCATTTGCTCCAAGGAAGTTTCCACCACCCGTGGAGCGCTACCTTGAAGAGTTCCATTCAGATCTGCGGGGTGCCCTGCCGAGCGCACAGCACAGGATGAACGCACGCTCCAAGCTGGGTCGGGTCCGTAGCTTTCTCTCATTTATTGCACACGGCAGGCAGGTCAACCCCACCTGGAAGTTCCTGGACGACGTGGAACGGGTCCACGCCTTCCCGCAGGCACTGAAGCTGAAGAAAAGAGCCATAACGACTGTTAAAGTTTACCTGGTGAACCTGTCCCAGTTCATGGATTACTTTGCCGCTACACCCCCGCGGGAATGCAGGCTGACCCGGAGACAGATCACCGCCGTCAGCAGAGCGGTCAAGGCTGACCTCCTCCAAATAGCCACCGAGGTGACCCTCCACCAGATCGAAGTTAAGCGCTCCAAGGAACGGCGGACCGTCACCAGAACCCAGCTGAGAACCTGCAAGACCCTGGCCAGGACGACAATCCCTTCCCTGCTAAGAAAGCTGGAGAACCAGCCAACCATCCAGTTGCGGAACCAGTTCTATGGTTACCTAGCTTGCTATCTCTCTGCGGTCTATGGTCACAGAGCAGGGGTCTTGACAAACATGACTGCCGACGAGCTCCAGGAAGCGATTGATGAAGCCCAGGAAGGCGCTCCGGGCTTTGTGATTAATGTAAGTTTCTGGTAGAACCAGACCTGGTAGAACCAGACCTGGGGAACGGGCATGGGAAGCTAATCTAATCTAATCTGATCTCTCCTCAGGTGAGGAGGCACAAGACGAACCGTGCGTTCGGCGCCGCCCAGCTGTTCTTGAGCCATGCCGAGTTCGGGTGGTTCGTACGTTGGATGGGTGTCCGCCGGCTGCTGGAACCACGCTGCAAGCTACTGTTTTTCAGCGCACAACAGACGCGTATAAGACGGCTAAGCAAATACGCGGCGTGTGCATGGAGCTCAATGGGACTTCCGGGCCGTCCCACGGTAACCGATCTAAGGACAGCGGTAGCGACCCACGTGAGTGATCCATTAACGGCTCTGAACTCACCCGCTTTTCTGTTTTTAAATGTATTTTCTGGTTCTACGCAGGCACGGGATGCGCACGGCAGCGAGGTCAGGGGACAACTGTCTAGGGTCATGTGTCATGACACGAGGACCGCGGACCGGTACTATGCCAACCATCTCACCGCGGAGCAATTGGCTGACATCCGGAACGCGTTCGACCGAGCCACAGCACCCCAATCCTCTCCGAGCTCTGGAAGATCCAGGGCCGCTAGTCCTGCCAGTGTACTGGCTACGGATGGTGACTCCTCGGGGGATCTGGCTCCATCAAGCAGTCCTACAGAGACGGAGCCACCCACTGGAACTATTCAATAAAGAATTTAAATGTTTACCGCTAAATCTGCTTTATTATTGGGGTGTTTTGGGGAAAACCTACGGGCAGAGAGAACCATACAACCAGGCCCTCCAGACGAGTAAGTGAAGCCACACTGAAACACACCTCATCGGCCCCAGAAGTACGCAGGCCCTGGAAGTTCGTGCCCCTGGAGAGGTCTGATGACCCAGAGACTGGCAGGAGAGGGGACAGGCCCGCCACACGCCCGAGCGTGACGGGCCCTGGCCGGCCTCGAGAGGCCGGCCAGCCCCCTCTCCATCCTGGAGGGTCAGAGAACCGTAACCAGCAAGGCACCGGCCGAACCTGCGCACACATACTGTGGTCCCCCTCCTCGGACCCCAACCCCCCAGCACACAGGGCCTAGAAGCTCGTGCCCCTAGTGGGGCAGGATCAAACCAGACCAAGGGAGGGAAGGGGGGCCGAGGTCTGCCACACCGGAGTGTGGCAGGCCCACACCGGTCACGGATGACCGACGCTGGCCCCCAATCGCCTCTGAAGGGTCAGAGAACCGGGAAGGGAGAGAGAACCGGGAACCGAAGGGTTGTGGGGGGCGAGCTGAGGCCTGCACCCTCGCCTGGGAACCGGAGGAAGTTCGTGCCCCTGGTATGGCAACGGTCCTTTCGTGGGGGCCCCGGAGGTCGGCCGACAAAAAGGATAGGATCGAGGGGGGAATCTCTTGAATGTCAGTGGGTACCCCTCTCTCACGACGGTCTGAACTTCTCTTCACCACTGGCAGAGTGATCCATCGCTAAGAGCTTTTGTGTGTCTGTTCAGGGAAAGCTCAGAGAATGTGGGTTTGACAAAAGCGACCGACTGGCGCTCGACTCGCCGAGGGCCCCCGCCCGACAGGGCGAAGGTCCGCCGCCGAGGCGAGTCATTGAACCCCCCGTGCCCTCTCCGGGGGAGAGGGGAGAGTTGGGTACCAGCCGGCGCGCGGAGAGCGGCCAGGGCTTAGCCGCGTCCCCGCACTGGGGGTTTTCGGTTCCGAGTTTGGGGCCGTCACCGTAGGTTCGCCGTGCGCTCGGCGCCGCCCCGACGCAGCCTCCAACGCTCGCTCCGCCGTCCGGCCCCGCGAAGCCCTTCGGGGTCGGAGCGACGGTTACGAGCGCTTTGGAGCAGAGGCTGCCGGGCGGCCCCGGAGGGCGCCTTCGGCGGGTGGTCGGCCCCGGACTAAGTCGGTGGAGCCGGTCCGCGACAGATACAAATCCCACCCCCCAAACAGTTAAATGGGGCGGGAAGAGCACAGCCGCGGGCCGGAGCCCGGCGCGGAGAACGGTCGTGCGCCGCGGCGGGCCGGAAGACGGACGGAGCCGAGGCTCCGCCGCTCCCGCCCCGGACGCGACATCCGGCCGCCGAGACCCCCGCGCCGAGGATCTGCTATCAAGTACGGGGGAGGGGGGGAAAAGCGGTGTGAGGGAGACGGGGGGCTCAGGTCGAACCACAACCGCCGAAGCGGCGTGGCCGGCCCCGGCCAGACCCTGAGGACTGGCCGGCCCCGTTTCCCCGCGGCGCTCCCCCCCCCAAGAACCTCGACCCAGCAATTAGTTATGTAGCCACCGAGAGCCAACAAGAGCCACGCGCCGAGAGCGGGGCCTCACTCAAGGCCCCGCAACCCAACGCCGCAGCAGCTCTGGTCTCTCAGTGGCTCAATCTTTTAGACAAGCATATGCTACTAGGCAGGCCGGTGACGGAAGGTTGCTCCGGCGACGCACCGCGTGGGTGCGCGCTTTATCCGGAGGAGAGCCCGCCGACTTCCGGCTCCGAGGCGCGGGGCATGCATCTCGAAAGGTCGTGCGTCGTCAGGGTTTGAGAAACTCTATGATCTCCTGGAGCCACCGCCGCTTGCGGAGGCCGGTTCCACCCCCAAACGATACCCAACTGGAACCGACCGGCGATGGACCAGTGAAAGACGGCTGGGACAGACGGGACGTCTCGGTCTCGCTACCGATGGTACGACCGCGGGCTGGAGCGGGTGGGGTCGGGCATACATGCCTCCAGACCCGCGTCTGCACGGGTCAGGAGACGGGCCTGCAAGGCTGAAGGAACCCTTCGCCGAAGCGCCAATGCTTCAGAGCACCAGGGCCGGCGAGAGCCCTTCATGGCAGGCCACATTTGTACCGTACCACAGACTGTCAGTACCCGGGTCTAGAGGCGAACCTGCAAGGTTGGAGGAACCCTTCGCCGAAGCGCCAGTGCTTGAGAGCACCAGGGCCGGCGGGAGCCCTTCATGGCAGGCCACGTGTGCTGTTCGGTCGGTTGTGTGTGTGTAAGTGTGCGTGGGAGACATCCACTGGAGCTCCAGGACCTCCAGCGGGACCCCGGGCGGACCGGAGTCCGCTCAGAGCACACCGCCTTCGGCCTGGGCCCAGGGTGTCCTTGCCGCTCTGTCCTGCCTTCCACAGAGCTCCGGGGCGAGCCAGAGAACCTCCAGGCCCGTCGGAAGGACCCAGCAGACTCACCGGCCAAATCTGAGACATGTCGGCCAAAGCCCCGGTTCTCCAGAGAAAAGGCAGACTTTTTTTTTTAAAACCGCTCAAAATGCACTAAAATGGGGGAAAAGAGGGCTGAAACCTGCTTAGATAGGCTCGCCAGACATCCAGGTTTCCGAAAATATAATTTTCTAAGACCTCACTTTCCCATTTTTCTTCTAAGTCCCTCTTTTCCAACTCTCTTCTCATATCGTTCCGGCAGTGTTTTGACGGGTAAGGTGACGCAATACCCTCGGCGAGTTTCATGGGCGAAAGTGAAAGTAAAAAAGACCGGACATTTTAGTGTGCACCGGACCTTCCGGTGCTAATATCTCGGTCGTTCTTTGCGGTAGAAGGAAACGGATGGCACGGGGCTGTTCCCCGGACTCCGGACTATCGGGCCATGGTGCGTTTTTACCGAAAAAGTGCATTTTTTTCCGCGAAAGCGGACCGAATGGACCCGCTTTGGCGAAAATCGCTTAAAAATTCGTTAAAAATCGTAGGAAGGTCCTGGAGCAAATCGGACACCACCAGCGCACTCCTGGGACTCGCCCGGTTCCATCGGGGTATGACATGCCAGGGTTCCCGTCCGTTTTGACCGCTTTTTCGGGGGACCGAATGGGACCGCTTTGGCGAAAATCGCTTAAACATTCGTTAAAAATCGTAGGAAGGTCCTGGAGCAAATCGGACACCACCAGCGCACTCCTGGGACTCGCCCGGTTCCATCGGGGTATGACATGCCAGGGTTCCCGTCCGTTTTGACCGCTTTTTCGGGGGACCGAATGGGACCGCTTTGGCGAAAATCGCTTAAAAATTCGTTAAAAATCGGGGGAACGTCCTAGGCGAAATCGGAGACCACCGGGGCACTCCTGGGACTCGCCCGGTTCTTCCAGTATATAGTTTGCCTAGGTTCCGTACGAATTTGAAATCCGGGCCTGGAGCAACAGAGACATACAGGCCTGCAGAACCAGGCTGGGACATCCAGGCAGAGACATCCAGGCCTGCAGAACCAGGCACAGACATCCAGGCAGAGACATCCAGGCCTGCAGAACCAGGCTGGGACATCCAGGCAGAGACATCCAGGCTGGGACATCCAGGCAGAGACATCCAGGCACAGACATCCAGGCAGAGACATCCAGGCACAGACATCCAGGCAGAGACATCCAGGCTGGGACATCCAGGCAGAGACATCCAGGCTGGGACATCCAGGCTGAGACATCCAGGCAGAGACATCCAGGCACAGACATCCAGGCAGAGACATCCAGGCTGGGACATCCAGGCTGGGACATCCAGGCAGAGACATCCAGGCTGGGACATCCAGGCTGAGACATCCAGGCAGAGACATCCAGGCTGGGACATCCAGGCTGAGACATCCAGGCAGACACATCCAGGCTGAGACATCCAGGCAGACACATCCAGGCTGGGACATCCAGGCAGAGACATCCAGGCACAGACATCCAGGCAGAGACATCCAGGCAGAGACATCCAGGCAGAGACATCCAGGCAGAGACATCCAGGCACAGACATCCAGGCAGAGACATCCAGGCCTGGACATCCAGGCAGAGACATCCAGGCCTGGACATCCAGGCACAGACATCCAGGCAGAGACATCCAGGCACAGACATCCAGGCAGAGACATCCAGGCAGAGACATCCAGGCAGACATCCAGGCAGAGACATCCAGGCCTGGACATCCAGGCCTGGACATCCAGGCAGAGACATCCAGGCCTGGACATCCAGGCACAGACATCCAGGCCTGGACATCCAGGCCTGGACATCCAGGCAGAGACATCCAGGCCTGGACATCCAGGCACAGACATCCAGGCAGAGACATCCAGGCCTGGACATCCAGGCACAGACATCCAGGCCTGGACATCCAGGCACAGACATCCAGGCAGAGACATCCAGGCCTGGACATCCAGGCCTTGACCTCCAGGCCCACACCCAGACTTGGCTCCGGGGTCAGACACAGTCTTGGAACCCCCCCCCACCCCCGATAGAACCAGGCTCTCCACACGAGTATGTGAACCCACACTTAAGCACCCCTCCTCGGACTAAACCAAGCAGTACGCAGGCCCTGGAAGCTCGTGCCCCTGGTAAGGCAACTCAGTTTTACGATGTGGCCTTGGGTTGACCGGGGAGAGGCTACCCTCCCCAGCCTCTTCCGGCCGAGCGCCCCCTGTCCGGTCCCTGGATGGGACTTAGACTTTTTCTCGCCATCAACTGAGAACCGGGCCTGCCAGGCCCACCGGCCGAGCACGTGTACCCCACACTTAAGCACCCCCTCCTCGGACTACACCCAGCAGTACGCAGGCCCTGGAAGTTCGTGCCCCTGGTAAGGCAGCAGGACTTAGATTCTGGTAAAAAATGTTGGGTTTCTCCATAGGTTTAACTGGAGAGTGTTCGCTGCGTACCCGAATTTTGCACATCTTCTAACGGCCACCAACAGGGCAATTTTGACCCGATCGAGATGCGGCTTGGCAGCCTTTGCGATCTCGTCTCGGCCTACACACATACCGAATTTTGGAGCTCTAGCATCAAAGCTTGGCCCTTCAGAGCCATGTGCGGTTTTCGGACCCCAGGTCCGGATCGACACAAGGGGGCGTGCCTGAATTGAAAAACCGGTGACATTAGTTCCATGTGGTCGGACTGAACACCCCCACGAAGTTTCAGCTCCGTTGGACCACGTTAAGTGGGTCTCCCTGGTGTTTGAATTTCGTGTTTCCAGAAAAACCGCTCCATTGATTTGAATGGGAAATGGCCGCCCGGAACCATAATTTTCCACATATTCTAACGGCCACCAACAGGGCAATTTTGATCCGATCGCGATGCGGCTTGGCAGCCTTTGCGATCTCGTCTAGCTCTTTAAACGTACCGATTTTTATAGCTCCAGCTACTACGGTTCTTGCTGGGGGGCCGGTGCCGTTTTTAGAAATGGGGGGTCCGGATCGACCCCACAGGGGCGTGCCTGGATTGAACAAGCGGTGGCATACGGTCCATGGGGTCGGACTGAACACCCCCACGAAGTTTCAGCTCTGTGGGACCACGTTAAGTGGTAATGCCACGCGGTTTTATTTCCAGTTACCATAACCCTCCTTATGGTCTGTGGACACTGTCCACTCTTAACGGGGCCCTGGCACCGTTCACCGCGGCCCTGGCTCCATTCACCACTTGTAAACATTGGCGGGGCGCCGGCAGTCGCTGCCCTAACTCGTTACTGGAGGCGGGGCGCCAGTAGTCGCGGCCCTGGCTCCATTCACCACTCGCGGCCCTGGCTCCATTCACCACTCGCGGCCCTGGCTCCATTAACCACTCGCGGCCCTGGCTCCATTCACCACTCGCGGCCCTGGCTCCATTCACCACTCGCGGCCCTGGCTCCATTAACCACTCGCGGCCCTGGCTCCATTCACCACTCGCGGCCCTGGCTCCATTCACCACTCGCGGCCCTGGCTCCATTAACCACTCGCGGCCCTGGCTCCATTCACCACTCGCGGCCCTGGCTCCATTCACCACTCGCGGCCCTGGCTCCATTCACCACTCGCGGCCCTGGCTCCATTCACCACTCGCGGCCCTGGCTCCATTCACCACTAACACTTTGTCATTTTTCTGTTGTCTGAAAATATTTCTAAGTGTTGGTTGGGAACACTTTGTCATTTTTTTTGTCTATCACCCACTTTTCAGACTTTCCTTTATTCTCATTCAGGTAGTGTTTTTCCGCATAAGGTGTTTAAATCCCAATCACTTTTTTGTGCCCCTGGTAGGCATAGAGCTTTCAGAGCA
>NW_027675246.1:7500-22759 GCF_904066995.2 Poecilia reticulata
AGCCTAACGGCTCCCATGACAAACCCTTATACCTTACCTAACCTGCCGGGGCCTCATGTCACCCACTCCTCTCATTTACCCGCTGGTCGGGCCTCGGGCTGGTCCTGTTTCCTTTGTTCCTACCCCAAACCCATATATTTTTTCTTAACCTAACCTAAATGTGTGTGTCGAAGTCCCACGTGTGTTGCCTAAACCTAAGTCTAGTGTTGTGTAAGCCTAAGTTTTGTGTTGTTCAAACCCAAGTGTGGTGGACAATTTTGTATATTTAATTTTAAACGGAAAGTGAAACATAAGGGGGTGCCATGGAAAGTATTTAAAGGGGTGCCTAACGAAATTAAAGTTGCAGGGACAAAAAGCCAAACGAGGGGCAGAAACTAAGAAATATACAGAAATATAACTGAAAGAAACAGAATAAGCACCTGATGAAGACACAAGGAAGTCGAAACGTCGTGCAAAGTGCAAAGTGCATAAACAAGGGGGCAACGAACAAGAACAATACGTATTCTAAGAAAGAGGAAAAGAAATTCATATTTTAAGTCTAATATATGTCAAAAAACCCAATCCTGGTGTGTGTATATTTTAAATCCTAATGTGTGCAGTGTTTCCCTCCAAAAAGCCTAATGTGTGCAGTGTTTCCCTCCAAAATTCCCAACGTGTCTTGTGTTTCCCTCCAAAAATCTCCCTCCCCTACGCCTATATAAGGCCCCTCCCACAGGCCATTCGAGGCTTGCCAGCGTGGTGGTGGGTTGTGAGTTGGGAGCATGGTGGAGTGTGCAACCCTGTCATGGGAGCCTAACGGCTCCCATGACAAACCCTTATACCTTACCTAACCTGCCGGGGCCTCATGTCACCCACTCCTCTCATTTACCCGCTGGTCGGGCCTCGGGCCGGTCCTGTTCACTTTGTTCCTACCCCAAACCCATATATTTTTTCTTAACCTAACCTAAATGTGTGTGTCGAAGTCCCACGTGTGTTGCCTAAACCTAAGTCTAGTGTTGTGTAAGCCTAAGTTTTGTGTTGTTCAAACCCAAGTGTGGTGGACAATTTTGTATATTTAAATTTTTAACGGAAAGTGAAACATAAGGGGGTGCCATGGAAAGTATTTAAAGGGGGTGCCTAACGAAATTAAAGTTGCAGGGACAAAAAGCCAAACGAGGGCAGAAACTAAGAAATATACAGAAATATAACTGAAAGAAACAGAATAAGCACCTGATGAAGACACAAGGAAGTCGAAACGTCGTGCAAAGTGCAAAGTGCATAAACAAGGGGGCAACGAACAAGAACAATACGTATTCTAAGAAAGAGGAAAAGAAATTCATATTTTAAGTCTAATATATGTCAAAAAACCCAATCCTGGTGTGTGTATATTTTAAATCCTAATGTGTGCAGTGTTTCCCTCCAAAAAGCCTAATGTGTGCAGTGTTTCCCTCCAAAAATCCCAACGTGTCTTGTGTTTCCCTCCAAAAATCTCCCTCCCCTACGCCTATATAAGGCCCCTCCCACAGGCCATTCGAGGCTTGCCAGCGTGGTGGTGGGTTGTGAGTTGGGAGCATGGTGGAGTGTGCAACCCTGTCATGGGAGCCTAACGGCTCCCATGACAAACCCTTATACCTTACCTAACCTGCCGGGGCCTCATGTCACCCACTCCTCTCATTTACCCGCTGGTCGGGCCTCGGGCTGGTCCTGTTTCCTTTGTTCCTACCCCAAACCCATATATTTTTTCTTAACCTAACCTAAATGTGTGTGTCGAAGTCCCACGTGTGTTGCCTAAACCTAAGTCTAGTGTTGTGTAAGCCTAAGTTTTGTGTTGTTCAAACCCAAGTGTGGTGGACAATTTTGTATATTTAATTTTAAACGGAAAGTGAAACATAAGGGGGTGCCATGGAAAGTATTTAAAGGGGTGCCTAACGAAATTAAAGTTGCAGGGACAAAAAGCCAAACGAGGGGCAGAAACTAAGAAATATACAGAAATATAACTGAAAGAAACAGAATAAGCACCTGATGAAGACACAAGGAAGTCGAAACGTCGTGCAAAGTGCAAAGTGCATAAACAAGGGGCAACGAACAAGAACAATACGTATTCTAAGAAAGAGGAAAAGAAATTCATATTTTAAGTCTAATATATGTCAAAAAACCCAATCCTGGTGTGTGTATATTTTAAATCCTAATGTGTGCAGTGTTTCCCTCCAAAAAGCCTAATGTGTGCAGTGTTTCCCTCCAAAAATCCCAACGTGTCTTGTGTTTCCCTCCAAAAATCTCCCTCCCCTACGCCTATATAAGGCCCCTCCCACAGGCCATTCGAGGCTTGCCAGCGTGGTGGTGGGTTGTGAGTTGGGAGCATGGTGGAGTGTGCAACCCTGGCATGGGAGCCTAACGCTCCCATGACAAACCCTTATACCTTACCTAACCTGCCGGGCCTCATGTCACCCACTCCTCTCATTTACCCGCTGGTCGGGCCTCGGGCTGGTCCTGTTTCCTTTGTTCCTACCCCAAACCCATATATTTTTTCTTAACCTAACCTAAATGTGTGTGTCGAAGTCCCACGTGTGTTGCCTAAACCTAAGTCTAGTGTTGTGTAAGCCTAAGTTTTGTGTTGTTCAAACCCAAGTGTGGTGGACAATTTTGTATATTTAAATTTTAAACGGAAAGTGAAACATAAGGGGGTGCCATGGAAAGTATTTAAAGGGGTGCCTAACGAAATTAAAGTTGCAGGGACAAAAATCCAAACGAGGGGCAGAAACTAAGAAATATACAGAAATAAAACTGAAAGAAACAGAATAAGCACCTGATGAAGACACAAGGAAGTCCAAACGTCGGGCAAATTACAAAGTGCATAAACAAGGGGCAACGAACAAGAACAATACGTATTCTAAGAAAGAGGAAAAGAAATTCATATTTTAAGTCTAATATATGTCAAAAAACCCAATCCTGGTGTGTGTATATTTTAAATCCTAATGTGTGCAGTGTTTCCCTCCAAAAAGCCTAATGTGTGCAGTGTTTCCCTCCAAAAATCCCAACGTGTCTTGTGTTTCCCTCCAAAAATCTCCCTCCCCTACGCCTATATAAGGCCCCTCCCACAGGCCATTCGAGGCTTGCCAGCGTGGTGGTGGGTTGTGAGTTGGGAGCATGGTGGAGTGTGCAACCCTGTCATGGGAGCCTAACGGCTCCCATGACAAACCCTTATACCTTACCTAACCTGCCGGGGCCTCATGTCACCCACTCCTCTCATTTACCCGCTGGTCGGGCCTCGGGCTGGTCCTGTTTCCTTTGTTCCTACCCCAAACCCATATATTTTTTCTTAACCTAACCTAAATGTGTGTGTCGAAGTCCCACGTGTGTTGCCTAAACCTAAGTCTAGTGTTGTGTAAGCCTAAGTTTTGTGTTGTTCAAACCCAAGTGTGGTGGACAATTTTGTATATTTAATTTTAAACGGAAAGTGAAACATAAGGGGGTGCCATGGAAAGTATTTAAAGGGGGTGCCTAACGAAATTAAAGTTGCAGGGACAAAAAGCCAAACGAGGGGCAGAAACTAAGAAATATACAGAAATATAACTGAAAGAAACAGAATAAGCACCTGATGAAGACACAAGGAAGTCGAAACGTCGTGCAAAGTGCAAAGTGCATAAACAAGGGGCAACGAACAAGAACAATACGTATTCTAAGAAAGAGGAAAAGAAATTCATATTTTAAGTCTAATATATGTCAAAAAACCCAATCCTGGTGTGTGTATATTTTAAATCCTAATGTGTGCAGTGTTTCCCTCCAAAAAGCCTAATGTGTGCAGTGTTTCCCTCCAAAAATCCACACGTGTCTTGTGTTTCCCTCCAAAAATCTCCCTCCCCTACGCCTATATAAGGCCCCTCCCACAGGCCATTCGAGGCTTGCCAGCGTGGTGGTGGGTTGTGAGTTGGGAGCATGGTGGAGTGTGCAACCCTGTCATGGGAGCCTAACGGCTCCCATGACAAACCCTTATACCTTACCTAACCTGCCGGGGCCTCATGTCACCCACTCCTCTCATTTACCCGCTGGTCGGGCCTCGGGCTGGTCCTGTTTCCTTTGTTCCTACCCCAAACCCATATATTTTTTCTTAACCTAACCTAAATGTGTGTGTCGAAGTCCCACGTGTGTTGCCTAAACCTAAGTCTAGTGTTGTGTAAGCCTAAGTTTTGTGTTGTTCAAACCCAAGTGTGGTGGACAATTTTGTATATTTAATTTTAAACGGAAAGTGAAACATAAGGGGGTGCCATGGAAAGTATTTAAAGGGGGTGCCTAACGAAATTAAAGTTGCAGGGACAAAAAGCCAAACGAGGGGCAGAAACTAAGAAATATACAGAAATATAACTGAAAGAAACAGAATAAGCACCTGATGAAGACACAAGGAAGTCGAAACGTCGTGCAAAGTGCAAAGTGCATAAACAAGGGGGCAACGAACAAGAACAATACGTATTCTAAGAAAGAGGAAAAGAAATTCATATTTTAAGTCTAATATATGTCAAAAAACCCAATCCTGGTGTGTGTATATTTTAAATCCTAATGTGTGCAGTGTTTCCCTCCAAAAAGCCTAATGTGTGCAGTGTTTCCCTCCAAAAATCCCAACGTGTCTTGTGTTTCCCTCCAAAAATCTCCCTCCCCTACGCCTATATAAGGCCCCTCCCACAGGCCATTCGAGGCTTGCCAGCGTGGTGGTGGGTTGTGAGTTGGGAGCATGGTGGAGTGTGCAACCCTGTCATGGGAGCCTAACGGCTCCCATGACAAACCCTTATACCTTACCTAACCTGCCGGGGCCTCATGTCACCCACTCCTCTCATTTACCCGCTGGTCGGGCCTCGGGCTGGTCCTGTTTCCTTTGTTCCTACCCCAAACCCATATATTTTTTCTTAACCTAACCTAAATGTGTGTGTCGAAGTCCCACGTGTGTTGCCTAAACCTAAGTCTAGTGTTGTGTAAGCCTAAGTTTTGTGTTGTTCAAACCCAAGTGTGGTGGACAATTTTGTATATTTAATTTTAAACGGAAAGTGAAACATAAGGGGGTGCCATGGAAAGTATTTAAAGGGGGTGCCTAACGAAATTAAAGTTGCAGGGACAAAAAGCCAAACGAGGGGCAGAAACTAAGAAATATACAGAAATATAACTGAAAGAAACAGAATAAGCACCTGATGAAGACACAAGGAAGTCGAAACGTCGTGCAAAGTGCAAAGTGCATAAACAAGGGGGCAACGAACAAGAACAATACGTATTCTAAGAAAGAGGAAAAGAAATTCATATTTTAAGTCTAATATATGTCAAAAACCCAATCCTGGTGTGTGTATATTTTAAATCCTAATGTGTGCAGTGTTTCCCTCCAAAAAGCCTAATGTGTGCAGTGTTTCCCTCCAAAAATCCCAACGTGTCTTGTGTTTCCCTCCAAAAATCTCCCTCCCCTACGCCTATATAAGGCCCCTCCCACAGGCCATTCGAGGCTTGCCAGCGTGGTGGTGGGTTGTGAGTTGGGAGCATGGTGGAGTGTGCAACCCTGTCATGGGAGCCTAACGGCTCCCATGACAAACCCTTATACCTTACCTAACCTGCCGGGGCCTCATGTCACCCACTCCTCTCATTTACCCGCTGGTCGGGCCTCGGGCTGGTCCTGTTTCCTTTGTTCCTACCCCAAACCCATATATTTTTTCTTAACCTAACCTAAATGTGTGTGTCGAAGTCCCACGTGTGTTGCCTAAACCTAAGTCTAGTGTTGTGTAAGCCTAAGTTTTGTGTTGTTCAAACCCAAGTGTGGTGGACAATTTTGTATATTTAATTTTAAACGGAAAGTGAAACATAAGGGGGTGCCATGGAAAGTATTTAAAGGGGGTGCCTAACGAAATTAAAGTTGCAGGGACAAAAAGCCAAACGAGGGGCAGAAACTAAGAAATATACAGAAATATAACTGAAAGAAACAGAATAAGCACCTGATGAAGACACAAGGAAGTCGAAACGTCGTGCAAAGTGCAAAGTGCATAAACAAGGGGGCAACGAACAAGAACAATACGTATTCTAAGAAAGAGGAAAAGAAATTCATATTTTAAGTCTAATATATGTCAAAAACCCAATCCTGGTGTGTGTATATTTTAAATCCTAATGTGTGCAGTGTTTCCCTCCAAAAAGCCTAATGTGTGCAGTGTTTCCCTCCAAAAATCCCAACGTGTCTTGTGTTTCCCTCCAAAAATCTCCCTCCCCTACGCCTATATAAGGCCCCTCCCACAGGCCATTCGAGGCTTGCCAGCGTGGTGGTGGGTTGTGAGTTGGGAGCATGGTGGAGTGTGCAACCCTGTCATGGGAGCCTAACGGCTCCCATGACAAACCCTTATACCTTACCTAACCTGCCGGGGCCTCATGTCACCCACTCCTCTCATTTACCCGCTGGTCGGGCCTCGGGCTGGTCCTGTTTCCTTTGTTCCTACCCCAAACCCATATATTTTTTCTTAACCTAACCTAAATGTGTGTGTCGAAGTCCCACGTGTGTTGCCTAAACCTAAGTCTAGTGTTGTGTAAGCCTAAGTTTTGTGTTGTTCAAACCCAAGTGTGGTGGACAATTTTGTATATTTAATTTTAAACGGAAAGTGAAACATAAGGGGGTGCCATGGAAAGTATTTAAAGGGGGTGCCTAACGAAATTAAAGTTGCAGGGACAAAAAGCCAAACGAGGGGCAGAAACTAAGAAATATACAGAAATATAACTGAAAGAAACAGAATAAGCACCTGATGAAGACACAAGGAAGTCGAAACGTCGTGCAAAGTGCAAAGTGCATAAACAAGGGGGCAACGAACAAGAACAATACGTATTCTAAGAAAGAGGAAAAGAAATTCATATTTTAAGTCTAATATATGTCAAAAAACCCAATCCTGGTGTGTGTATATTTTAAATCCTAATGTGTGCAGTGTTTCCCTCCAAAAAGCCTAATGTGTGCAGTGTTTCCCTCCAAAAATCCCAACGTGTCTTGTGTTTCCCTCCAAAAATCTCCCTCCCCTACGCCTATATAAGGCCCCTCCCACAGGCCATTCGAGGCTTGCCAGCGTGGTGGTGGGTTGTGAGTTGGGAGCATGGTGGAGTGTGCAACCCTGTCATGGGAGCCTAACGGCTCCCATGACAAACCCTTATACCTTACCTACCCTAACCCTAACCCTAACCCTAACCCTAACCCTACCCTAACCCTAACCCTAACCCTAACCCTAACCCTAACCCTAACCCTAACCCCTAACCCTAACCCTAACCCTTACCCTAACCCTAACCCTAACCCTAACCCTAACCCTAACCCTAACCCTAACCCTAACCCTAACCCTAACCCTAACCCTAATTCCCTAAGCCTTACTCATACTCTAAGTCTACACAAGTATATCTATACGATGAATGTCTACAATCTATATATCTACGTACTCGGGGGGACCCACTGAGCACGTAGGTACGACTCCCAGCTCGATCCGACTCTCCTACGTAATGTTAAGTTTCACCATTTCCTTCACCCAGGACCTATTCCAATGGCCTCAGGGGGCGCCAAAACGCACTCTAGTAAGGTCCCCATGGAATGCCCCAAGTAAAGTACTTGGTGAATTTTTCGAGATTTTTGAAGGTCAATGAATACCCATGAAACGCATGTCTACGGACTCAGGGGGAGCCCCTGAGCACGTAGGTACCACTCCCAGCTGCCTATGACGCTCCTAGCCAGAGATATGACATTTAGTAATTTCCCCATGGAACGGCCCAAGTAAGGTACTTGGTGCATTTTTCAGGATTTTGGAAGGTCAATGAATACCCATGAAACGCATGTCTACGGACTCAGGGGGAGCCCCTGAGCACGTAGGTACCACTCCCAGCTGCCTATGACCCTCCCAGCCAGAGATATGACATCTAGAAATTTCCCCATGGAACGGCCCAAGTAAGGTACTTGGTCAATTTTTCAAGATTTTTGAAGGTCAATGAACACCCATGACCCACATATGAACGGACTCAGGGGGAGCCCCTGAGCACGTAGGTACCACTCCCAGCCGCCTATGACGCTCCCAGCCAGAGATATGACATCACCAAAAATGAATGGGAGTCTATGGCAGCTATAGGAAGGGGAGGGGCTAGGACCACCAAACTTGGTGGAAAGCTGGGGGCCCCTGGGGGACCCTTGGGGACCAAGTATCAACCCATGACCCCTTATAGTTTAGGAGATATTTTGAGTGATCCATTTTCAAAATGCATGGGTGTCTATGGCAGCTACCTTAAGGAAACAAGCCACGCCCACCAAACTTTAATAGGTTGTGGGTCCCCTCAGGAGGCGTGTCTGTGCCAAGTATCAGCCCCCTACCTCTTTTACTTTTTCAGATATTTTGAGTGATCCATTTCATTTTCTGGCTTTCATCCTATATCCTAACCCTAACCCTAACCCTAACCCTAACCCTACCCTACCCTAACCCTAACCCTAACCCTAACCCTAACCCTAACCCTAACCCTAACCCTAACCCTAACCCTAACCCTAACCCTAACCCTAACCCTAACCCTTACCCTAACCCTAACCCTAACCCTAACCCTAACCCTAACCCTCCCATGACAAACCCTTATACCTTACCTAACCTGCCGGGGCCTCATGTCACCCACTCCTCTCATTTACCCGCTGGTCGGGCCTCGGGCTGGTCCTGTTTCCTTTGTTCCTACCCCAAACCCATATATTTTTTCTTAACCTAACCTAAATGTGTGTGTCGAAGTCCCACGTGTGTTGCCTAAACCTAAGTCTAGTGTTGTGTAAGCCTAAGTTTTGTGTTGTTCAAACCCAAGTGTGGTGGACAATTTTGTATATTTAATTTTAAACGGAAAGTGAAACATAAGGGGGTGCCATGGAAAGTATTTAAAGGGGGTGCCTAACGAAATTAAAGTTGCAGGGACAAAAAGCCAAACGAGGGGCAGAAACTAAGAAATATACAGAAATATAACTGAAAGAAACAGAATAAGCACCTGATGAAGACACAAGGAAGTCGAAACGTCGTGCAAAGTGCAAAGTGCATAAACAAGGGGGCAACGAACAAGAACAATACGTATTCTAAGAAAGAGGAAAAGAAATTCATATTTTAAGTCTAATATATGTCAAAAAACCCAATCCTGGTGTGTGTATATTTTAAATCCTAATGTGTGCAGTGTTTCCCTCCAAAAAGCCTAATGTGTGCAGTGTTTCCCTCCAAAAATCCCAACGTGTCTTGTGTTTCCCTCCAAAAATCTCCCTCCCCTACGCCTATATAAGGCCCCTCCCACAGGCCATTCGAGGCTTGCCAGCGTGGTGGTGGGTTGTGAGTTGGGAGCATGGTGGAGTGTGCAACCCTGTCATGGGAGCCTAACGGCTCCCATGACAAACCCTTATACCTTACCTAACCTGCCGGGGCCTCATGTCACCCACTCCTCTCATTTACCCGCTGGTCGGGCCTCGGGCTGGTCCTGTTTCCTTTGTTCCTACCCCAAACCCATATATTTTTTCTTAACCTAACCTAAATGTGTGTGTCGAAGTCCCACGTGTGTTGCCTAAACCTAAGTCTAGTGTTGTGTAAGCCTAAGTTTTGTGTTGTTCAAACCCAAGTGTGGTGGACAATTTTGTATATTTAATTTTAAACGGAAAGTGAAACATAAGGGGGTGCCATGGAAAGTATTTAAAGGGGGTGCCTAACGAAATTAAAGTTGCAGGGACAAAAAGCCAAACGAGGGGCAGAAACTAAGAAATATACAGAAATATAACTGAAAGAAACAGAATAAGCACCTGATGAAGACACAAGGAAGTCGAAACGTCGTGCAAAGTGCAAAGTGCATAAACAAGGGGGCAACGAACAAGAACAATACGTATTCTAAGAAAGAGGAAAAGAAATTCATATTTTAAGTCTAATATATGTCAAAAAACCCAATCCTGGTGTGTGTATATTTTAAATCCTAATGTGTGCAGTGTTTCCCTCCAAAAAGCCTAATGTGTGCAGTGTTTCCCTCCAAAAATCCCAACGTGTCTTGTGTTTCCCTCCAAAAATCTCCCTCCCCTACGCCTATATAAGGCCCCTCCCACAGGCCATTCGAGGCTTGCCAGCGTGGTGGTGGGTTGTGAGTTGGGAGCATGGTGGAGTGTGCAACCCTGTCATGGGAGCCTAACGGCTCCCATGACAAACCCTTATACCTTACCTAACCTGCCGGGGCCTCATGTCACCCACTCCTCTCATTTACCCGCTGGTCGGGCCTCGGGCTGGTCCTGTTTCCTTTGTTCCTACCCCAAACCCATATATTTTTTCTTAACCTAACCTAAATGTGTGTGTCGAAGTCCCACGTGTGTTGCCTAAACCTAAGTCTAGTGTTGTGTAAGCCTAAGTTTTGTGTTGTTCAAACCCAAGTGTGGTGGACAATTTTGTATATTTAATTTTAAACGGAAAGTGAAACATAAGGGGGTGCCATGGAAAGTATTTAAAGGGGGTGCCTAACGAAATTAAAGTTGCAGGGACAAAAAGCCAAACGAGGGGCAGAAACTAAGAAATATACAGAAATATAACTGAAAGAAACAGAATAAGCACCTGATGAAGACACAAGGAAGTCGAAACGTCGTGCAAAGTGCAAAGTGCATAAACAAGGGGGCAACGAACAAGAACAATACGTATTCTAAGAAAGAGGAAAAGAAATTCATATTTTAAGTCTAATATATGTCAAAAAACCCAATCCTGGTGTGTGTATATTTTAAATCCTAATGTGTGCAGTGTTTCCCTCCAAAAAGCCTAATGTGTGCAGTGTTTCCCTCCAAAAATCCCAACGTGTCTTGTGTTTCCCTCCAAAAATCTCCCTCCCCTACGCCTATATAAGGCCCTCCCACAGGCCATTCGAGGCTTGCCAGCGTGGTGGTGGGTTGTGAGTTGGGAGCATGGTGGAGTGTGCAACCCTGTCATGGGAGCCTAACGGCTCCCATGACAAACCCTTATACCTTACCTAACCTGCCGGGGCCTCATGTCACCCACTCCTCTCATTTACCCGCTGGTCGGGCCTCGGGCTGGTCCTGTTTCCTTTGTTCCTACCCCAAACCCATATATTTTTTCTTAACCTAACCTAAATGTGTGTGTCGAAGTCCCACGTGTGTTGCCTAAACCTAAGTCTAGTGTTGTGTAAGCCTAAGTTTTGTGTTGTTCAAACCCAAGTGTGGTGGACAATTTTGTATATTTAATTTTAAACGGAAAGTGAAACATAAGGGGGTGCCATGGAAAGTATTTAAAGGGGGTGCCTAACGAAATTAAAGTTGCAGGGACAAAAAGCCAAACGAGGGGCAGAAACTAAGAAATATACAGAAATATAACTGAAAGAAACAGAATAAGCACCTGATGAAGACACAAGGAAGTCGAAACGTCGGGCAAAGTGCAAAGTGCATAAACAAGGGGCAACGAACAAGAACAATACGTATTCTAAGAAAGAGGAAAAGAAATTCATATTTTAAGTCTAATATATGTCAAAAAACCCAATCCTGGTGTGTGTATATTTTAAATCCTAATGTGTGCAGTGTTTCCCTCCAAAAAGCCTAATGTGTGCAGTGTTTCCCTCCAAAAATCCCAACGTGTCTTGTGTTTCCCTCCAAAAATCTCCCTCCCCTACGCCTATATAAGGCCCCTCCCACAGGCCATTCGAGGCTTGCCAGCGTGGTGGTGGGTTGTGAGTTGGGAGCATGGTGGAGTGTGCAACCCTGTCATGGGAGCCTAACGGCTCCCATGACAAACCCTTATACCTTACCTAACCTGCCGGGGCCTCATGTCACCCACTCCTCTCATTTACCCGCTGGTCGGGCCTCGGGCTGGTCCTGTTTCCTTTGTTCCTACCCCAAACCCATATATTTTTTCTTAACCTAACCTAAATGTGTGTGTCGAAGTCCCACGTGTGTTGCCTAAACCTAAGTCTAGTGTTGTGTAAGCCTAAGTTTTGTGTTGTTCAAACCCAAGTGTGGTGGACAATTTTGTATATTTAATTTTAAACGGAAAGTGAAACATAAGGGGGTGCCATGGAAAGTATTTAAAGGGGGTGCCTAACGAAATTAAAGTTGCAGGGACAAAAAGCCAAACGAGGGGCAGAAACTAAGAAATATACAGAAATATAACTGAAAGAAACAGAATAAGCACCTGATGAAGACACAAGGAAGTCGAAACGTCGTGCAAAGTGCAAAGTGCATAAACAAGGGGGCAACGAACAAGAACAATACGTATTCTAAGAAAGAGGAAAAGAAATTCATATTTTAAGTCTAATATATGTCAAAAAACCCAATCCTGGTGTGTGTATATTTTAAATCCTAATGTGTGCAGTGTTTCCCTCCAAAAAGCCTAATGTGTGCAGTGTTTCCCTCCAAAAATCCCAACGTGTCTTGTGTTTCCCTCCAAAAATCTCCCTCCCCTACGCCTATATAAGGCCCTCCCACAGGCCATTCGAGGCTTGCCAGCGTGGTGGTGGGTTGTGAGTTGGGAGCATGGTGGAGTGTGCAACCCTGTCATGGGAGCCTAACGGCTCCCATGACAAACCCTTATACCTTACCTAACCTGCCGGGGCCTCATGTCACCCACTCCTCTCATTTACCCGCTGGTCGGGCCTCGGGCTGGTCCTGTGTCCTTTGTTCCTACCCCACACCCATATGTTTTTCTTAACCTAACCTAAATGTGTGTGTCGAAGTCCCACGTGTGTTGCCTAAACCTAAGTCTAGTGTTGTGTAAGCCTAAGTTTTGTGTTGTTCAAACCCAAGTGTGGTGGACAATTTTGTATATTTAATTTTAAACGGAAAGTGAAACATAAGGGGGTGCCATGGAAAGTATTTAAAGGGGGTGCCTAACGAAATTAAAGTTGCAGGGACAAAAAGCCAAACGAGGGGCAGAAACTAAGAAATATACAGAAATATAACTGAAAGAAACAGAATAAGCACCTGATGAAGACACAAGGAAGTCGAAACGTCGTGCAAAGTGCAAAGTGCATAAACAAGGGGGCAACGAACAAGAACAATACGTATTCTAAGAAAGAGGAAAAGAAATTCATATTTTAAGTCTAATATATGTCAAAAAACCCAATCCTGGTGTGTGTATATTTTAAATCCTAATGTGTGCAGTGTTTCCCTCCAAAAAGCCTAATGTGTGCAGTGTTTCCCTCCAAAAATCCCAACGTGTCTTGTGTTTCCCTCCAAAAATCTCCCTCCCCTACGCCTATATAAGGCCCCTCCCACAGGCCATTCGAGGCTTGCCAGCGTGGTGGTGGGTTGTGAGTTGGGAGCATGGTGGAGTGTGCAACCCTGTCATGGGAGCCTAACGGCTCCCATGACAAACCCTTATACCTTACCTAACCTGCCGGGGCCTCATGTCACCCACTCCTCTCATTTACCCGCTGGTCGGGCCTCGGGCTGGTCCTGTTTCCTTTGTTCCTACCCCAAACCCATATATTTTTCTTAACCTAACCTAAATGTGTGTGTCGAAGTCCCACGTGTGTTGCCTAAACCTAAGTCTAGTGTTGTGTAAGCCTAAGTTTTGTGTTGTTCAAACCCAAGTGTGGTGGACAATTTTGTATATTTAAATTTTTAACGGAAAGTGAAACATAAGGGGGTGCCATGGAAAGTATTTAAAGGGGTGCCTAACGAAATTAAAGTTGCAGGGACAAAAAGCCAAACGAGGGGCAGAAACTAAGAAATATACAGAAATATAACTGAAAGAAACAGAATAAGCACCTGATGAAGACACAAGGAAGTCGAAACGTCGTGCAAAGTGCAAAGTGCATAAACAAGGGGGCAACGAACAAGAACAATACGTATTCTAAGAAAGAGGAAAAGAAATTCATATTTAAGTCTAATATATGTCAAAAAACCCAATCCTGGTGTGTGTATATTTTAAATCCTAATGTGTGCAGTGTTTCCCTCCAAAAAGCCTAATGTGTGCAGTGTTTCCCTCCAAAAATCCCAACGTGTCTTGTGTTTCCCTCCAAAAATCTCCCTCCCCTACGCCTATATAAGGCCCCTCCCACAGGCCATTCGAGGCTTGCCAGCGTGGTGGTGGGTTGTGAGTTGGGAGCATGGTGGAGTGGGCAACCCTGTCATGGGAGCCTAACGGCTCCCATGACAAACCCTTATACCTTACCTAACCTGCCGGGCCTCATGTCACCCACTCCTCTCATTTACCCGCTGGTCGGGCCTCGGGCTGGTCCTGTTTCCTTTGTTCCTACCCCAAACCCATATATTTTTCTTAACCTAACCTAAATGTGTGTGTCGAAGTCCCACGTGTGTTGCCTAAACCTAAGTCTAGTGTTGTGTAAGCCTAAGTTTTGTGTTGTTCAAACCCAAGTGTGGTGGACAATTTTGTATATTTAAATTTTTAACGGAAAGTGAAACATAAGGGGTGCCATGGAAAGTATTTAAAGGGGGTGCCTAACGAAATTAAAGTTGCAGGGACAAAAAGCCAAACGAGGGGCAGAAACTAAGAAATATACAGAAATATAACTGAAAGAAACAGAATAAGCACCTGATGAAGACACAAGGAAGTCGAAACGTCGTGCAAAGTGCAAAGTGCATAAACAAGGGGGCAACGAACAAGAACAATACGTATTCTAAGAAAGAGGAAAAGAAATTCATATTTTAAGTCTAATATATGTCAAAAAACCCAATCCTGGTGTGTGTATATTTTAAATCCTAATGTGTGCAGTGTTTCCCTCCAAAAAGCCTAATGTGTGCAGTGTTTCCCTCCAAAAATCCCAACGTGTCTTGTGTTTCCCTCCAAAAATCTCCCTCCCCTACGCCTATATAAGGCCCCTCCCACAGGCCATTCGAGGCTTGCCAGCGTGGTGGTGGGTTGTGAGTTGGGAGCATGGTGGAGTGTGCAACCCTGTCATGGGAGCCTAACGGCTCCCATGACAAACCCTTATACCTTACCTAACCTGCCGGGGCCTCATGTCACCCACTCCTCTCATTTACCCGCTGGTCGGGCCTCGGGCTGGTCCTGTTTCCTTTGTTCCTACCCCAAACCCATATATTTTTCTTAACCTAACCTAAATGTGTGTGTCGAAGTCCCACGTGTGTTGCCTAAACCTAAGTCTAGTGTTGTGTAAGCCTAAGTTTTGTGTTGTTCAAACCCAAGTGTGGTGGACAATTTGTATATTTAAATTTTAACGGAAAGTGAAACATAAGGGGGTGCCATGGAAAGTATTTAAAGGGGTGCCTAACGAAATTAAAGTTGCAGGGACAAAAAGCCAAACGAGGGGCAGAAACTAAGAAATATACAGAAATATAACTGAA
>NW_027675247.1:5000-7500 GCF_904066995.2 Poecilia reticulata
GGCCACGTGTGCTGTTCGGTCGGTTGTGTGTGTGTGTAAGTGTGCATGGGAGACATCCACTGGAGCTCCAGGACCTCCAGCGGGACCCCGGGCGGACCGGAGTCCGCTCAGAGCACACCGCCTTCGGCCTGGGCCCAGGGTGTCCTTGCCGCTCTGTCCTGCCTTCCACAGAGCTCCGGGGCGAGCCAGAGAACCTCCAGGCCCGTCGGAAGGACCCAGCAGACTCACCGGCCAAATCTGAGACATGTCGGCCAAAGCCCCGGTTCTCCAGAGAAAAGGCAGACTTTTTTTTTTAAAACCGCTCAAAATGCACTAAAATGGGGGAAAAGAGGGCTGAAACCTGCTTAGATAGGCTCGCCAGACATCCAGGTTTCCGAAAATATAATTTTCTAAGACCTCACTTTGCCATTTTTCTTCTAAGTCCCTCTTTTCCAACTCTCTCCTGATATCGTTCCGGCGGTGTTTTGACGGGTAAGGTGACGTAATACCCTCGGCCGAGTTTCATGGGCGAAAGTGAAAGTAAAAAAAGACCGGACATTTTAGTGTGCACCGGACCTTCCGGTGCTAATATCTCGGTCGTTCTTTGCGGTAGAAGGAAACGGAGGGCACGGGGCTGTTCCCCGGAGTCCGGACTATCGGGCCATGGTGCGTTTTTACCGAAAAAGTGCATTTTTCGCCGTTTTTTGGACCGCTTTTCGCGAAACGCTTAAAAATTCGTTAAAAATCGTAGGAAGGTCCTGGAGCAAATCGGACACCACCAGCGCACTCCTGGGACTCGCCCGGTTCCAACGGTGTATGACATGCCAGGGTTCCCGTCCGTTTTGACCGCTTTTTCGGGGGACCGAATGGGACCGCTTTGGCGAAAATCACTTAAAAATTCGTTAAAAATCGTAGGAAGGTCCTGGAGCAAATCGGACACCACCAGCGCACTCCTGGGACTCGTCCGGTTCCAACGATGTATGACATGTCCGGATCCGAACAAGCGTTCGGGGTCTGGGTCGTGTTTCGGGACCCTGGTAAGGCACATGACAGTGGCGCTGAGGATGATGATGTTGGAGCAGCCGATGAAGATACTCGCGTCGGGCGGGGCTGAGCGGGGGATGAGCGAGGGCTGAGACCCTCGACAGAGAACCGGGCCTAGGGGACCGGGACTTTGGTCCAGGCCTCCGGGAGTGACATCACCCGAACCGGGGGCATCCCAGGAGCACGATGGTGCCAGTCCCGGTTCGTTTGGACCGCGGGAAAGGGTACTTTTGACCCGACTTCCGGTAGACGGTTAAACACCCATAGACGACCGCAGGAAGGTCCTGGAGCGAAACGGAGGCCACCCTAGTAATCCCCGGAGCGGCCCGGATCCAACGGTGTACGGCATGAGCGGGTTCCGGGCCTTCCGGACCGCCTACTCGCCCCCCCCCGGGCCCGCTTAGGCGCAAATCGCTTAAAAATTCGTTAAAAATCGGGGGAACGTCCTAGGCGAAATCGGAGACCACCGGGGCACTCCTGGGACTCGCCCGGTTCTTCCAGTATATAGTTTGCCTAGGTTCCGTACGAATTTGAAATCCGGGCCTGGAGCAACAGAGACATCCAGGCCTGCAGAACCAGGCTGGGACATCCAGGCAGAGACATCCAGGCCTGCAGAACCAGGCACAGACATCCAGGCCTGCAGAACCAGGCTGGGACATCCAGGCAGAGACATCCAGGCCTGCAGAACCAGGCTGGGACATCCAGGCACAGACATCCAGGCCTGCAGAACCAGGCACAGACATCCAGGCACAGACATCCAGGCCTGCAGAACCATGCACAGACATCCAGGCAGAGACATCCAGGCCTGCAGAACCAGGCTGGGACATCCAGGCACAGACATCCATGCACAGACATCCAGGCCTGCAGAACCATGCACAGACATCCAGGCACAGACATCCAGGCCTGCAGAACCATGCACAGACATCCAGGCCTGCAGAACCAGGCTGGGACATCCAGGCCTGCAGAACCAGGCACAGACATCCATGCACAGACATCCAGGCCTGCAGAACCAGGCACAGACATCCAGGCACAGACATCCAGGCCTGCAGAACCAGGCACAGACATCCAGGCCTGCAGAACCAGGCTGGGACATCCAGGCCTGCAGAACCAGGCACAGACATCCAGGCACAGACATACAGGCCTGCAGAACCAGGCTGGACATCCAGGCCCTGCAGAACCAGGCTGGGACATCCAGGCCTGCAGAACCAGGCTGGGACATCCAGGCACAGACATCCAGGCCTGCAGAACCAGGCTGGGACATCCAGGCCTGCAGAACCAGGCTGGGACATCCAGGCACAGACATACAGGCCTGCAGAACCAGGCTGGGACATCCAGGCCTGCAGAACCATGCACAGACATCCAGGCACAGACATCCAGGCCTGCAGAACCAGCTGGGACATCCAGGCCGCAGAACCATGCACAGACATCCAGGCGAGACTCAGGCTGCAGAACCAGGCACAGACATCCAGGCCAGCAG
>NW_027675247.1:20000-22742 GCF_904066995.2 Poecilia reticulata
CATCCAGCACTGCAGAACCAGGCTGGGACATCCAGGCAGAGACATCCAGGCCTGCAGAACCAGGCACAGACATCCAGGCACAGACATCCAGGCCTGCAGAACCAGGCACAGACATCCAGGCACAGACATCCAGGCAGAGACATCCAGGCACAGACATCCAGGCACAGACATCCAGGCCTGCAGAACCATGCACAGACATCCAGGCCTGCAGAACCATGCACAGACATCCAGGCCTGCAGAACCATGCACAGACATCCAGGCCTGCAGAACCAGGCTGGGACATCCAGGCCTGCAGAACCAGGCACAGACATCCAGGCACAGACATCCAGGCCTGCAGAACCATGCACAGACATCCAGCAAGACATCCAGCCTGCAGAACCAGCGACATCCAGGCACAGACATCCAGCACAGACATCCAGCCTGCAGAACCATGCACAGACATCCAGGCACAGACATACAGGCCTGCAGAACCAGGCGGACATCCAGGCCTGCAGAACCAGGCTGGACATCCAGGCCTGCAGAACCAGGCACAGACATCCAGGCACAGACATCCAGGCCTGCAGAACCAGGCTGGGACATCCAGGCCTGCAGAACCAGGCTGGGACATCCAGGCCTGCAGAACCAGCTGACATCCAGGCACAGACATCCAGGCCTGCAGAACAGGCTGGGACATCCAGGCCTGCAGAACCAGCGACATCCAGGCACAGACATCCAGGCCTGCAGAACCAGGCACAGACATCCAGGCCTGCAGAACCAGCCTGCAGAACCAGGCACAGACACCTGCAGAACCAGGCACAGACATCCAGGCAAGACATCCAGGCCTGCAGAACCAGGCACAGACATCCAGCCAGACACCAGAACATCCAGGCCTGCAGAACCATGGCACAGACATCCAGGCCTGCAGAACCATGCACAGACATCCAGGCTGCAGAACCATGCACAGACATCCAGGCCTGCAGAACCAGGCTGGACATCCAGCACAGACATCCAGGCCTGCAGAACCATGCACAGACATCCAGGCACAGACATCCAGGCCTGCAGAACCATGCACAGACATCCAGCAGAGACATCCAGGCCTGCAGAACCATGCACAGACATCAGTGCAGAACCAGCTGGACATCCAGCACAGACATCCAGGCCTGCAGAACCATGCACAGACATCCAGGCACAGACATCCAGGCCTGCAAACCATGCACAGACATCCAGGCAGAGACATCCAGGCCTGCAGAACCAGGCTGGAATCCAGGCACAGACATCCATGCACAGACATCCAGGCCTGCAGAACCATGCACAGACATCCAGGCACAGACATCCAGGCCTGCAGAACCATGCACAGACATCCAGGCCTGGAGAACCAGGCTGGGACAGCCAGGCCCGCAGAACCAGGCACAGACATCCAGGCACAGACATACAGGCCTGCAGAACCAGGCGGGACATCCAGGCCTGCAGAACCAGGCTGGGACATCCAGGCCTGCAGAACCAGGCTGGGACATCCAGGCACAGACATCCAGGCCTGCAGAACCAGGCTGGGACATCCAGGCCTGCAGAACCAGGCTGGGACATCCAGGCACAGACATACAGGCCTGCAGAACCAGGCTGGGACATCCAGGCCTGCAGAACCATGCACAGACATCCAGGCACAGACATCCAGGCCTGCAGAACCAGGCTGGACATCCAGGCCTGCAGAACCATGCACAGACATCCAGGCAGAGACATCCAGGCCTGCAGAACCAGCACAGACATCCAGGCACAGACATCCAGCCAGAGACATCCAGGCCTGCAGAACCAGGCACGGACATCCAGGCAGGGACATCCAGGCCTGCAGATCCAGGCACAGACATCCAGGCACAGACATCCAGGCAGGGACATCCAGGCCTGCAGAACCATGCACAGACATCCAGGCACAGACATCCAGGCCTGCAGAACCAGGCTGGGACATCCAGGCCTGCAGAACCATGCACAGACATCCAGGCAGAGACATCCAGGCCTGCAGAACCAGGCACAGACATCCAGGCACAGACATCCAGCAGAGACATCCAGGCCTGCAGAACCAGGCACAGACATCCAGGCCTGGACATCCAGGCACAGACATCCAGCAGAGACATCCAGGCCTGCAGAACCAGGCTGGGACATCCAGGCCTGCAGAACCAGGCACAGACATCCAGGCCTGGACATCCAGGCACAGACATCCAGGCAGAGACATCCAGCCTGCAGAACCAGGCACAGACATCCAGGCAGAGACATCCAGCCTGCATAACCAGGCACAGACATCCAGCAGAGACATCCAGGCCTGCAAACCAGGCTGGACATCCAGGCACAGACATCCAGGCTGCATGGAACTCCACATAGCCTTGACCTCCAGGCCCACACCCAGACTTGCTCCGGGGTCAGACACAGTCTTGGAACCCCCCCACCCCCGATAGAACCAGGCTCTCCACACGAACACTGTACCTACACTTAAGCACCCCTCCTCGGACTAAACCCAGTATACGCAGGCCTGGAAGCTCGTGCCCTGGTAAGGCAACTCAGTTTACGATGTGGCCTTGGTTGACCAGGAGAGCTACCCTCCCCACCTCTCCGCCGAGCGCCCCTGTCCGTCCCTGGATGGACTTAGACTTTCTCGCCGTCAACTGAGAACCGGGCCTGCCAGGCCCACCGGCCGAGCACGTACCCACACTTAAGCACCCATCCACGGACTAAACCCAGCATACGCAGGCCCTGGAAGTTCGTGCCCCTGTAAGG
>NW_027675248.1:0-10000 GCF_904066995.2 Poecilia reticulata
ACCTGCGCTCCCACAGGATTTTTCAGGCTCAAACACACTCGCAGACATACGGCAGCATAACACAATCTCGCCTTATGGCGACCCGGTTCTCCGGAACCGGGCCGCCCGAGGCGATACCGGACCCCGGGCTTTCGTTAAAGGGGCCCCTGCCCGACCTCTGCTCCGAACCCCGCGGCTCTGGGACCTCGGAAAACCCAAAACCCCAACCCCAGCCACCTAAGGGTTTCCCAAGGTTCTCGCCTGGCTTTTTCTACAGAGTACCGCTTCCGGCTCGGTCCCCACATGAGGGGTCCCGTCGACCGACCGCCCGGTCGACGGGACCCACGCCGGGGAACCCCCGGACCCGCGGGAGAGCCCGCAGTTCGTTCACCTCTGGCGCTTGACCTTTTTGACCTGCAGCAGCAGACCTGCGACATCCGGCAGCATCCCCGTATGCTCCCAACTGGCCGGCCCCTCCCTCCCCAACCAAAGGGCTCAGGAATGGAAACTCGCTCCCCTTTCGTTCCTTGGACCCTCCCCCACCGGCCCGAATCCGAACCGCACCCGACCTAGGCTCCCAAAGGACTTTTCGGGCTGGATTACACTCGCAGACATACGGCAGCAAACACGATCTCGCCTCATGGCGACCCGGTTCTCCGGTACCGGGACCGCACGAGGCGATATCGGAGACCGGGCTTCCGTTAGGGGGCCCCCGCACGACCTCTGCTCCGAACCCCGCGGCTCTGGGACCTCGGGAAAGCAGAAACCCCAACCCCAGTCCGCGACATACGGCAGCATGGCCTTGTGCTCCCATATGGCTGGCCCCTCCCTCCCCAACCAAAGGGCTCAGGAATGGAAACTCGCTACCCTTCCGTTCCTTGGACCCTCCCCACCTGCCGGAATCAGAACCGCACCCGACCTGCGCTCTCACAGGATTTTCAGGCTCAAACACACTTGCAGACATACGGCGGCATTACCATATGCTCCCATATGGCGGCCCGGTTCTCCGGTACCGGGACCGCACGAGGCGATACCGGACCCCGGGCTTTCGTTAAGAGGCCCCCGCACGACCTCTGCTCCGAACCCCGCGGCTCTGGGACCTCGGAAAACCCAAACCCCAACCCCAGCCACCTAAGGGTTTCCCAAGGTTCTCGCATGGCTTTTTATACAGAGTTCCGCTTCCGGATCGGTCCCCACATGAGGGGTCCCGTCGACCGACCGCCCGGTCGACGGGACCCACGCCGGGGAACCCCCGGACCCGCGGGAGAGCCCGCAGTTCGTTCCCCTCTGGCGCTTGACCTTTTTGACCTGCAGCAGCAGACCTGCGACATCCGGCAGCATCCCCGTATGCTCCCAACTGGCCGGCCCCTCCCTCCCCAACCAAAGGGCTCAGGAATGGAAACTCGCTACCTTTCCGTTCCTTGGACCCTCCCCCGCCGGACCGAATCCGAACCGCACACGAACTAGGCTCCCACAGCTTTTTTCAGGCTGGATTACACTCGCAGACATACGGCAGCAAAACACGATCTCGCCTTATGGCGACCCGGTTCTCCGGTACCGGGACCGCACGAGGCGATAACGGACACCGGGCTTCCGTTAAGGGCGCCCCCGCACAACCTCTGCTCTGAACCCCGCGGCTCTGGGACCTCGGGAAAGCCGAAACCCCAACCCTAGCCACCTTAGGGTTTCCCAAGTTTCTCGCATGGCTTTTTATACATAGTACCGCTTCCGGCTCGGTCCCTACACGAGGGGTCCCGTCGACTGGCGACTGGACCCACGCCGGCAAACCCCCGGACCCGCGGGAGCCCACCGTTCACCTCTGGTGCTTGACCTTTTGGCCTGCAGACCTGCGACATCCGGAAGCATTCCCTTAGGCTACCAACTGGCTGGCCTCTACCTCCCCAACCAAAGGGCTCAGGAATGGAAACTCGCTACCCTTTTAATCCTGGGACCCTCCCCCACCGGCCCGAATCCGAACCGCACCCGACCTAGGGTCCCACAGCTTTTTTCAGGCTCAAACACACTCGCAGACTTTTGGCAGCAAACGTCGATCTCGCCTTATGGCCGGAATCACCACCCCACGAGGTCAAGGGTCGACCCCTCAACCGGTCCTCCTTCCCGTCACCCGATGCCTGCGTATGGCAAAAGGGCCCCCCCGCGGCCCCCCCGGGACCCCGCCCCACCTCGGAGCCCACCCGCACCCGAACTGCGCTCCCACAGCTCTTCTCAGGCTCAAACACACTCGCAGACATTTCGCAGCACAACACGATCTCGCATTATGGCCGGGATTAACGACCCCACGAGGTCAAGGGTCGACCCCTCGACCGGTCCTCCTTCCGGTCGACCGATGCCTCCATATGGCAAAAGGGCCCCCCCGCGGCCCCCCCGCGGCCCCCACGGGACCCCGCCCCACCTCGGAGCCCACCCCCACCTCAATCCGGCCTTTGGAGACCCTTTCCGTTTCGCCCTCACCCCATATGGCCGGAATGACCCCAAACGGCTACACCCCAGCGATCAGAGAAAATGGAAAACACCTGGCTCTTCAAAAACCAATGCTGGAGCTCCCCCAAGTGGGTCTGGAACCACACTACACGTCCGCCCGAATGGCGCAAGATGATCCCGTATTCCCCATGCAAATGCCGCAGAATGGCTGTGTTGGTGTTCCCTTACTTTTGGAAGCAAGTTGCGCAATGGCGCAGCATTCCAATTCTAATTTTCTGACATTCGGGACTATGGGGTCTAACCCTAACCCTAACCCTAACCCTACCCTAACCCTAACCCTACCCTAACCCTAACCCTAACCCTAACCCTAACCCTAACCCTAACCCTACCCTACCGCCCGCCCGCGAAGGGAGGCGGCCGGGTCAGCGCTCGTTTGCATGTATTAGCTCTAGAATTGCCACAGTTATCCAAGTAACGGTAGAGCGATCAAAGGAACCATAACTGATTTAATGAGCCATTCGCAGTTTCACTGTACCAGCCGTGTGTACTTAGACATGCATGGCTTAATCTTTGAGACAAGCATATGCTACTGGCAGGATCAACCAGGTAGACCCCCATTCAACGATGACCGCGGGCCGAGGCCGGTGACGGAAGGTTGCTCCGGTGTCACACCATGTGTGCACTTTATCCGGAGGAGAGCCCGCCGACTTCCAGCTCCGACACGCGGCGCATGCATCTCGGGAGAGCGGAGGAACCGAGTGGGGGCGGGCGTCGTCTTGGGCGGAGAACCGCCTGCCATGCCTTGCCTGCCTGCCTGCCCCCACAGCGGATCTCCGTAGAGGGCCCCCGCAGCGGCTGTGCCAGCCTCCGGCCAATCATTGGATACGGATGCCCCGGTGGTGTCTGTGAGAGATCACACTTTGCCCGGGGAGAGCCGTGGTCCGCAGCGTCCTTCGAGCTGGCACATGTGCGCGGGGGTATGGTTCTGCATATGGGTTTTGAGAAACTCGATGATTCCTGGAGCCACCGCAGCTTCCTGGAGGCCGGTTCCACCCCAAACGATACCTAACTGGAACCGACAGTCCTGCTGCGATGGACCAGTGAAAGACGGCTGGGACAGACGGGACGTCTCGGTCTCGCTACCGATGGGACGACCGCGGGCTGGAGCGGGTGGGCCAGGCCCACGACTGTCAGTGCCCGGGTCTGGAGGCGAACCTGCAAGGTTGGAGGAACCCTTCGCCGAAGCGCCAGTGCTTGAGAGCACCAGGGCCGGCGGGAGCCCTCCATGGCAGGCCACGTGTGCTGTTCGGTCGGTTGTGTGTGTGTAAGTGTGCATGGGAGACATCCACTGGAGCTCCAGGACCTCCAGCGGGACCCGGGCGGACCGGAGTCCACTCAGAGCACACCGCCTTCGGCCTGGACCCAGGGTGTCCTTGCCGCTCTGTCCTGCCTTCCACGGAGCTCCGGGGCGAGCCAGAGAACCTCCAGGCCCGTCGGAAGGACCCAGCAGACTCACCGGCCAAATCTGAGACATGTCGGCCAAAGCCCCGGTTCTCCAGAGAAAAGGCAGACTTTTTTTTTTAAAACCGCTCAAAATGCACTAAAATGGGGGAAAAGAGGGCTGAAACCTGCTTAGATAGGCTCGCCAGACATCCAGGTTTCCGAAAATATAATTTTCTAAGACCTCACTTTCCCATTTTTCTTCTAAGTCCCTCTTTTCCAACTCTCTCCTGATATCGTTCCGGCGGTGTTTTGACGGGTAAGGTGACGCAATACCCTCGACCGAGTTTCATGGGCGAAAGTGAAAGTAAAAAAGACCGGACATTTTAGTGTGCACCGGACCTTCCGGTGCTAATATCTCGGTCGTTCTTTGCGGTAGAAGGAAACGGATGGCACGGGGCTGTTCCCCGGACTCCGGACTATCGGGCCATGGTGCGTTTTTACCGAAAAAGTGCATTTTTTTCCGCGAAAGCGGACCGAATGGACCCGCTTTGGCGAAAATCACTTAAAAATTCGTTAAAAATCGTAGGAAGGTCCTGGAGCAAATCGGACACCACCAGCGCACTCCTGGGACTCGCCCGGTTCCATCGGGGTATGACATGCCTGGGTCCCGTCCGTTTGGACCGCTTTTTCGGGGGACCGAATGGACCGCTTTGGCGAAAATCACTTAAAAATTCGTTAAAAATCGTAGGAAGGTCCTGGAGCAAATCGGACACCACCAGCGCACTCCTGGGACTCGCCCGGTTCCATCGGGGTATTACATGTCCGGATCCGAACAAGCGTTCGGGGTCTGGGTCGTGTTTCGGGACCCTGGTAAGGCACATGACAGTGGCGCTGAGGATGATGATGTTGGAGCAGCCGATGAAGATACTCGCGTCGGGCGGGGCTGAGCGGGGGATGAGCGAGGGCTGAGACCCTCGACAGAGAACCGGGCCTAGGGGACCGGGACTTTGGTCCAGGCCTCCGGGAGTGACATCACCCGAACCGGGGGCATCCCAGGAGCACGATGGTGCCAGTCCCGGTTCGTTTGGACCGCGGGAAAGGGTACTTTTGACCCGACTTCCGGTAGACGGTTAAACACCCATAGACGACCGCAGGAAGGTCCTGGAGCGAAACGGAGGCCACCCTAGTAATCCCCGGAGCGGCCCGGATCCAACGGTGTACGGCATGAGCGGGTTCCGGGCCTTCCGGACCGCCTACTCGCCCCCCCCCCAGGCCCGGTTAGGCGCAAATCGCTTAAAAATTCGTTAAAAATCGGGGGAACGTCCTAGGCGAAATCGGAGACCACCGGGGCACTCCTGGGACTCGCCCGGTTCTTCCAGTATATAGTTTGCCTAGGTTCCGTACGAATTTGAAATCCGGGCCTGGAGCAACAGAGACATCCAGGCCTGCAGAACCAGGCTGGGACATCCAGGCAGAGACATCCAGGCCTGCAGAACCAGGCTGGGACATCCAGGCCTGCAGAACCAGGCTGGGACATCCAGGCAGAGACATCCAGGCCTGCAGAACCAGGCACAGACATCCAGGCAGAGACATCCAGGCCTGCAGAACCAGGCACAGACATCCAGGCAGAGACATCCAGGCCTGGACATCCAGGCAGAGACATCCAGGCCTGGACATCCAGGCACAGACATCCAGGCAGAGACATCCAGGCAGAGACATCCAGGCTGGGACATCCAGGCAGAGACATCCAGGCCTGGACATCCAGGCACAGACATCCAGGCAGAGACATCCAGGCCTGGACATCCAGGCAGAGACATCCAGGCCTGGACATCCAGGCAGAGACATCCAGGCAGAGACATCCAGGCAGAGACATCCAGGCCTGGACATCCAGGCACAGACATCCAGGCAGAGACATCCAGGCCTGGACATCCAGGCACAGACATCCAGGCAGAGACATCCAGGCAGAGACATCCAGGCCTGGACATCCAGGCAGAGACATCCAGGCCTGGACATCCAGGCACAGACATCCAGGCAGAGACATCCAGGCCTGGACATCCAGGCAGAGACATCCAGGCCTGGACATCCAGGCAGAGACATCCAGGCAGAGACATCCAGGCAGAGACATCCAGGCCTGGACATCCAGGCACAGACATCCAGGCAGAGACATCCAGGCCTGGACATCCAGGCAGAGACATCCAGGCAGAGACATCCAGGCCTGGACATCCAGGCAGAGACATCCAGGCAGAGACATCCAGGCCTGGACATCCAGGCAGAGACATCCAGGCAGAGACATCCAGGCCTGGACATCCAGGCAGAGACATCCAGGCCTGGACATCCAGGCACAGACATCCAGGCAGAGACATCCAGGCCTGGACATCCAGGCAGAGACATCCAGGCCTGGACATCCAGGCTGGGACATCCAGGCAGAGACATCCAGGCCTGGACATCCAGGCAGAGACATCCAGGCCTGGACATCCAGGCCTGGACATCCAGGCAGAGACATCCAGGCCTGGACATCCAGGCACAGACATCCAGGCAGAGACATCCAGGCCTGGACATCCAGGCAGAGACATCCAGGCCTGGACATCCAGGCTGGGACATCCAGGCAGAGACATCCAGGCCTGGACATCCAGGCAGAGACATCCAGGCAGAGACATCCAGGCCTGGACATCCAGGCAGAGACATCCAGGCCTGGACATCCAGGCACAGACATCCAGGCAGAGACATCCAGGCCTGGACATCCAGGCTGGGACATCCAGGCAGAGACATCCAGGCCTGGACATCCAGGCAGAGACATCCAGGCAGAGACATCCAGGCCTGGACATCCAGGCAGAGACATCCAGGCCTGGACATCCAGGCACAGACATCCAGGCAGAGACATCCAGGCCTGGACATCCAGGCTGGGACATCCAGGCAGAGACATCCAGGCCTGGACATCCAGGCAGAGACATCCAGGCAGAGACATCCAGGCCTGGACATCCAGGCAGAGACATCCAGGCCTGGACATCCAGGCACAGACATCCAGGCAGAGACATCCAGGCCTGGACATCCAGGCACAGACATCCAGGCAGAGACATCCAGGCCTGGACATCCAGGCACAGACATCCAGGCAGAGACATCCAGGCCTGGACATCCAGGCCTTGACCTCCAGGCCCACACCCAGACTTGGCTCCGGGGTCAGACACAGTCTTGGAACCCCCCCCCACCCCCGATAGAACCAGGCTCTCCACACGAGTATGTGAACCCACACTTAAGCACCCCTCCTCGGACTAAACCAAGCAGTACGCAGGCCCTGGAAGCTCGTGCCCCTGGTAAGGCAACTCAGTTTTACGATGTGGCCTTGGGTTGACCGGGGAGAGGCTACCCTCCCCAGCCTCTTCCGGCCGAGCGCCCCCTGTCCGGTCCCTGGATGGGACTTAGACTTTTTCTCGCCATCAACTGAGAACCGGGCCTGCCAGGCCCACCGGCCGAGCACGTGTACCCACACTTAAGCACCCCTCCTCGGACTACACCCAGCAGTACGCAGGCCCAGGAAGTTCGTGCCCCTGGTAAGGCAGAAGGACTTAGATTCTGGTAAAAAAGTTTGGTTTCTCCATAGGTTTAACTGGAGAGTGTTCGCTGCGTACCCAAATTTTGCACATCTTCTAACGGCCACCAACAGGGCAATTTTGACCCGATCGAGATGCGGCTTGGCAGCCTTTGCGATCTCGTCTCGGGCTACACACATACCGAATTTTGGAGCTCTAGCATCAAAGCTTGGCCCTTCAGAGCCATGTGCGGTTTTCGGACCCCAGGTCCGGATCGACACAAGGGGGCGTGCCTGAATTGAAAAACCGGTGACATTAGTTCCATGTGGTCGGACTGAACACCCCCACGAAGTTTCAGCTCCGTTGGACCACGTTAAGTGGGTCTCCCTGGTGTTTGAATTTCGTGTTTCCAGAAAAACCGCTCCATTGATTTGAATGGGAAATGGCCGCCCGGAACCATAATTTTGCCTATATTCTAACGGCCACCAACAGGGCAATTTTGATCCGATCGCGATGCGGCTTGGCAGCCTTTGCGATCTCATCTAGCTCTTTAAACGTACCGATTTTTATAGCTCCAGCTACTACGGTTCTTGCTGGGGGGCCGGTGCCGTTTTTAGAAATGGGGGGGTCCGGATCGACCCCACGGGGGCGTGCCTGGATTGAACAAGCGGTGGCATACGGTCCATGGGGTCGGACTGAACACCCCCACGAAGTTTCAGCTCTCTGGGACCACGTTAAGTGGTAATGCCACGCGGTTTTATTTCCAGTTACCATAACCCTCCTTATGGTCTGTGGACACTGTCCAGTCTTAACGGGGCCCTGGCACCGTTCACCGCGGCGGGGCGCCGGCAGTCGCTGCCCTAACTCGTTACTGGAGGCGGGGCGCCAGTAGTCGCGGCCCTGGCTCCATTCACCACTTGTAAACATTGGCGGCGGGGCGCCGGCAGTCGCTGCCCTAACTCGTTACTGGAGGCGGGGCGCCAGTAGTCGCGGCCCTGGCTCCATTCACCACTCGTAAACAGAGGCGGCGGGGCGCCGGAAGTCGCTGCCCTAACTCGTTACTGGAGGCGGGGCGCCAGTAGTCGCTGCCCTGGCTCCATTCACCACAAACACTTTGTCATTTTTCTGGTGTCTGAAAATATTTCTAAGTGTTGGGAACACTTTGTCATTTTTTTGTCTATCACCCACTTTTCAGACTTTCTTTTATCCTCATTCAGATAGTGTTTTTTCGCATAAGGTGTTTAAATCCCAATCAATTCTTTTCGTGGCCCTGGTAAGGCATGATTGATTCAACACTTAGAAAGTTTTCTGAGACATTCTGTGCGGCTGGAAGCAATCGTGCAATCAGCGCCCTGCCTGCCTGCCTGCCTGCCTGCCTCGCAATCAGGCTCAATAGAACCCAGCTGCCCGTTCCAGCCTTTCTGCTGCGACCTTCTCCAGAGAACCAAGCTTCTGCCAGACAACCAAGCTTCTGCCGGACATTACTGCCAGACGTGGGTCCAGATGCCTCCAGACCGACGCTGCCCAATCTGCCAACGCAAGTTTTCTCTGCTGCCCAAGCATTTAGAGCGGACCCATTGCATCTTGAACCCTGCTGAGCGTAAGATACTCCTTGCCTTCGCCCACAGACGAGTGAACATCCGTGGGATGACTTGCCCAGTCAGAGCGTGTGGATACAATGGTCCGAGGGTGGACAGACATCTGTCCGGTGCTCACAACCGCCTCGAGCCACAGGTGTTAGCCGACCATCTTCTGCAGCTTCAGTGGCGCTCAACTCTCCGCGCCATCGCAGAGCTTCGCTCCACGGATCCGAACCCGCCGCTGGCATCCGGCCTGGACGCCCAAGACCCGAACAGCAGAGCTCCAGAATCGCAGGGGGAAGACGCAGACGTGTCGTCGTCGTCTCCCGGCACCCCACGCCGGGCACCACGGCCGATATCAAGTACAGACTCTTCTCCTCATGCTGTCACCATGCCTGCTTCTGCTTCTCCGCCTGGTTCACCTGCAGCCACCGGAGCCCCGTCTCCTGCAGCTTCTCCGCATGGTTCACCTGCAGCCACCGGAGCCCCGTCTCCTGCAGCTTCTCCGCCGGGCCAGACCGACTCTGATTCCCCTGCAACATCAACCTCCACAAGGCCAGTCAGAGGACTTGCCCTGCTGCCATTTGCTCCAAGGAAGTTTCCACCACCCGTGGAGCGCTACCTTGAAGAATTCCACTCAGATCTGCGGGGTGCCCTGCCAAGCCAACAGCACCGGATGAACGCACGCTCCAAGCTGGGTCGGGTCCGTAGCTTTCTCTCATTTATTGCACACGGCAGGCAGGTCAACCCCACCTGGAAGTTCCTGGACGACGTGGAACGGGTCCACGCCTTCCCGCAGGCACTGAAGCTGAAGAAAAGAGCCATAACGACTGTTAAAGTTTACCTGGTGAACCTGTCCCAGTTCATGGATTACTTTGCCGCTACACCCCGCGGGAATGCAGGCTGACCCGGAGACAGATCACCGCCGTCAGCAGAGCGGTCAAGGCTGACCTCCTCCAAATAGCCACCGAGGTGACCCTCCACCAGATCGAAGTTAAGCGCTCCAAGGAACGGCGGACCGTCACCAGA
>NW_027675248.1:20000-22817 GCF_904066995.2 Poecilia reticulata
CTGCATATGGGTTTTGAGAAACTCGATGATTCCTGGAGCCACCGCAGCTTCCTGGAGGCCGGTTCCACCCCAAACGATACCTAACTGGAACCGACAGTCCTGCTGCGATGGACCAGTGAAAGACGGCTGGGACAGACGGGACGTCTCGGTCTCGCTACCGATGGGACGACCGCGGGCTGGAGCGGGTGGGCCAGGCCCACGACTGTCAGTGCCCGGGTCTGGAGGCGAACCTGCAAGGTTGGAGGAACCCTTCGCCGAAGCGCCAGTGCTTGAGAGCACCAGGGCCGGCGGGAGCCCTCCATGGCAGGCCACGTGTGCTGTTCGGTCGGTTGTGTGTGTGTAAGTGTGCATGGGAGACATCCACTGGAGCTCCAGGACCTCCAGCGGGACCCCGGGCGGACCGGAGTCCACTCAGAGCACACCGCCTTCGGCCTGGGCCCAGGGTGTCCTTGCCGCTCTGTCCTGCCTTCCACGGAGCTCCGGGGCGAGCCAGAGAACCTCCAGGCCCGTCGGAAGGACCCAGCAGACTCACCGGCCAAATCTGAGACATGTCGGCCAAAGCCCCGGTTCTCCAGAGAAAAGGCAGACTTTTTTTTTTAAAACCGCTCAAAATGCACTAAAATGGGGGAAAAGAGGGCTGAAACCTGCTTAGATAGGCTCGCCAGACATCCAGGTTTCCGAAAATATAATTTTCTAAGACCTCACTTTCCCATTTTTCTTCTAAGTCCCTCTTTTCCAACTCTCTCCTGATATCGTTCCGGCGGTGTTTTGACGGGTAAGGTGACGCAATACCCTCGACCGAGTTTCATGGGCGAAAGTGAAAGTAAAAAAGACCGGACATTTTAGTGTGCACCGGACCTTCCGGTGCTAATATCTCGGTCGTTCTTTGCGGTAGAAGGAAACGGATGGCACGGGGCTGTTCCCCGGACTCCGGACTATCGGGCCATGGTGCGTTTTTACCGAAAAAGTGCATTTTTTTCCGCGAAAGCGGACCGAATGGACCCGCTTTGGCGAAAATCACTTAAAAATTCGTTAAAAATCGTAGGAAGGTCCTGGAGCAAATCGGACACCACCAGCGCACTCCTGGGACTCGCCCGGTTCCATCGGGGTATGACATGCCTGGGTCCCGTCCGTTTGGACCGCTTTTTCGGGGGACCGAATGGACCGCTTTGGCGAAAATCACTTAAAAATTCGTTAAAAATCGTAGGAAGGTCCTGGAGCAAATCGGACACCACCAGCGCACTCCTGGGACTCGCCCGGTTCCATCGGGGTATTACATGTCCGGATCCGAACAAGCGTTCGGGGTCTGGGTCGTGTTTCGGGACCCTGGTAAGGCACATGACAGTGGCGCTGAGGATGATGATGTTGGAGCAGCCGATGAAGATACTCGCGTCGGGCGGGGCTGAGCGGGGGATGAGCGAGGGCTGAGACCCTCGACAGAGAACCGGGCCTAGGGGACCGGGACTTTGGTCCAGGCCTCCGGGAGTGACATCACCCGAACCGGGGGCATCCCAGGAGCACGATGGTGCCAGTCCCGGTTCGTTTGGACCGCGGGAAAGGGTACTTTTGACCCGACTTCCGGTAGACGGTTAAACACCCATAGACGACCGCAGGAAGGTCCTGGAGCGAAACGGAGGCCACCCTAGTAATCCCCGGAGCGGCCCGGATCCAACGGTGTACGGCATGAGCGGGTTCCGGGCCTTCCGGACCGCCTACTCGCCCCCCCCCCCAGGCCCGGTTAGGCGCAAATCGCTTAAAAATTCGTTAAAAATCGGGGGAACGTCCTAGGCGAAATCGGAGACCACCGGGGCACTCCTGGGACTCGCCCGGTTCTTCCAGTATATAGTTTGCCTAGGTTCCGTACGAATTTGAAATCCGGGCCTGGAGCAACAGAGACATCCAGGCCTGCAGAACCAGGCTGGGACATCCAGGCAGAGACATCCAGGCCTGCAGAACCAGGCTGGGACATCCAGGCCTGCAGAACCAGGCTGGGACATCCAGGCAGAGACATCCAGGCCTGCAGAACCAGGCTGGGACATCCAGGCAGAGACATCCAGGCCTGCAGAACCAGGCACAGACATCCAGGCAGAGACATCCAGGCCTGGACATCCAGGCAGAGACATCCAGGCCTGGACATCCAGGCACAGACATCCAGGCAGAGACATCCAGGCTGGACATCCAGGCAGAGACATCCAGGCCTGGACATCCAGGCACAGACATCCAGGCAGAGACATCCAGGCCTGGACATCCAGGCAGAGACATCCAGGCCTGGACATCCAGGCAGAGACATCCAGGCAGAGACATCCAGGCAGAGACATCCAGGCCTGGACATCCAGGCACAGACATCCAGGCAGAGACATCCAGGCCTGGACATCCAGGCACAGACATCCAGGCAGAGACATCCAGGCCTGGACATCCAGGCACAGACATCCAGGCAGAGACATCCAGGCCTGGACATCCAGGCCTGGACATCCAGGCGGACATCCAGGCTGGACATCCAGGCAGAGACATCCAGGCCTGGACATCCAGGCACAGACATCCAGGCAGAGACATCCAGGCCTGGACATCCAGGCAGGGACATCCAGGCAGAGACATCCAGGCCTGGACATCCAGGCAGAGACATCCAGGCAGAGACATCCAGGCCTGGACATCCAGGCAGAGACATCCAGGCCTGGACATCCAGGCACAGACATCCAGGCAGAGACATCCAGGCCTGGACATCCAGGCACAGACATCCAGGCAGAGACATCCAGGCCTGGACATCCAGGCAGAGACATCCAGGCAGAGACATCCAGGCCTGGACATCCAGGCAGAGAC
>NW_027675249.1:0-22803 GCF_904066995.2 Poecilia reticulata
CACGACTGAAGTTAATCACTCAACTCTAAACATATGATTAAACATTCATTGCAGAAATTATAACATTATCAATGCTCAAGAGTTTATTTGCCACAGTTGACAGGCTCACAAACCAGCTGAGCTGCAATGAATTTGCCAAACACGCTACAGAGAAAATTTTAAATATTAGAGGGTCAACATTCACTGCCAAACCCAAAAAAATAACACCCACAGCTTTTCTTCAGAAAGTCCTGCCTGTCATTTCATCTGATCTGATTCTAATAGTAACTCATGGCTCTCATCAGCCGTTTTCCCCCAGCAGTTTTCAAGCACTGATATAAAAACAACCATCTGAACAAATCATTCCTGCAGAATTACAGGCCGATCTCCAACCTTTCATTCATCAGCAAATGATTGAAAAGCTGTTTCAACAATTAACTACAAAACAACCAAAACTCTGAGTTCCTTTAAATCTGGACTAAAAACCCAGCTGGTCAGATTTGCTTTGAAACAAAATAAATGAAACACTGAACAACATTTGATGAGTAACGACGGCACTTTGACTAAATGTACTGTTTACTGGGTTTTTCCTCAAAAATAAAAGGTCATGCCATAGAAGGTTAGACAAAGTTAGCATTATTCAAAATGTTATGACAACTTGACATTAACCAAGAAATCATGATCTGACATAAATTTGTTCTAAAAGTATTACTGATTATACTTTAAAAATTATGTAGCTTTTTGTTATTAAAGCTAAAATATAATCAATCATACTTTTAGAACAAATTTATGTCGGAGTTCTTAATGTCAAATTGTCGTAACAAAGACATTTTGAATAAAGTCAACTTTGTCTTAAAGTGCCATGTTTTACAACAAGACACTTTGACAACAGACATAAATATTAATGGACCTTAGCAAGCTCCGCCCAGAAACGCCCCTCGAAAGTCCCACGTGACTTCATGTCTCACATTAACAGCTTAGCTCCCACATGTAAACATGGCCTTTTTCATTTTGACTGACTCTCTACAGAGTATTTGAGTTGATTAGTTTAGCATTTCTGACGGATTTTCACAAAATATCAGCCATGACAATGGACAAGGGAACCAACAAGTTCATGTCATCTTTTTTGGACGACATCAAGATGTTTGAGCCACGCGATGCCTCCAACATTGTGCGCGTCACAGCGAAAAGCTACCGGTCGATGAGGAAACAGCAGATCTCCCACCCTCAGCATAAATGTAGCTGTGGACAAGATCACTGATGCCTATTGTTCTTGCAAGGCTGGGTAAGTCGGACATTCATGGTTTAGAGGGTTCGAATGTGCCTAGGCCTTATACACGGTACTCGGTGCTAGCGTGGCTAACACGATTACTGTTTAGTAAAAAGCCTTTTCAAGTGAAATACAATCTTTAATGCATGTCAGATACGGTACGCATTGCATATTGATCTGTTCAGCTAACGTAAGACTGTGTAACAGATAGGCTTCAAGGTGTAGAAGTTGTATCGGTACTGCCATTATGCTGTACTTGGCTAAAAGGTTTTCATAAAGGATGTGTTTATTATTGACTGTCTTTTTTTCATTCACTAAACACAAAGAAAGCAAAGCAACAATACTTACACCAGCAGACACTTTGTTCTTATTGATCCTATGACGGTTGAGCTGCAAATGCGGTCGTGCACAAGCTTTAATCCAAGCAAGGCTTTCCGTTTCAGATTTGGAAATCTTTGAATTTTAGTTCCACAAATACGATCAGAATACCTGACATCGCCTGTACAGATACCCAACTGACAGTGGGGAACCATTTTTTCCCCCCGAGTCCTGATGCAAAAACTTTCTGTCAGTCTGGTAGCCCACAATGTACATTAGCATGAGTTTGTGAGACGGTCAAGCACATGGTAGCTGCGCAGTGACGTCAAATGGGCATTAGCCAATGAAACGCGGACCCTGTGGTAAGGTCCATTGAGACTTACTCATGTTCATGACAGGTGTTATGTCATGTTTATGACGGTGTCAAGTCAGTCTTATTTTCACCCCGTCAAATAGTGTTACCAACATCACTATGTAGCAGCAGTCCTATGATCTGAGACCAGAAACAGTTTCCAGTTTTTTAGTTTGTAACATTTAAAATGTTTATCACAGTGTTGTAGTCAAGACCATCTAACCCAAGACCAAGACCAGAGTGTATTGAGACCGAGACAAGACCAAGACTTTTAGGGTTCGAGACCAAGTCAAGACCGAGGGAAGTCGAGACTGAGTCAAGACCAAGACCAGCGGCCCATTGCTACATGACATGATAAAATGTGAAATATGATCAAAATTGCTTCTGAAATTGATCTGAAAGATCCATATTCCCATAAAAACACCTATTTAAATTGTTGAAAATTGACTAATATAACTATGTGTGTATCACTTTAAGAGCTCAGCAAGGTGTCTGAGTAATGTCTGCTGTGATTGGTTCATTGGAATTTCAGGCTACCAATAGCCGTTACTGTTGTTAGAGCACATGTTCAGTGTTAGATGATTAGCAAGTTGACGGGAGTAATTGTTTGTTCAAGACATTGTTCAAGAGCCTGGGAGCGTGTAAATGAATAAAAGTAAGTTAGTTTGTATTTAAGTAGGATTTAAATATCTGTACAACTTAATATACATATGGCAATTTAAAGAGTTAATATTATGACAATGTGGTTTGTGGATTATTTGCTGCCATCTGCTGGACAAATTAGGAATAACCATTTAGAGTGAGTAAAATAATAGCTTTCATTTTGGTTTGCTTTCTGTATTTCTTGTAGACCACTCTCAGCTCTATTAAAGAAAGTTTGGACCTGCAATCTCTCCTCTCATCCTTTACCAGATGCTCGTGGTGGCTGTACCTTAAGAACTAACTCTATTCATGAAGGGAGCACAACATTAATACTTGATAAATTTTACCAATACTAAAAGCAGAACAAATTCTTTCTTCTACTTTACTTCCATCTCTGTGCTACAACCTGCTGTGCACAGAGATGTTCAGCCTATGTGAGCATGCTGAGTGATGCTAATCTGGATTGAAGCTTCAGCAACATTATCAGCTTTGTTGCAACATAACGAGGTTTCTCAGGGTGTATCTTAACTTTAGATCTTCAACTGGGAAAAGTTGTTTATTTCAAAGAGCTAAAATATTTCCCTCAAAAGATAACCCCTGGACGTTAGCCCATATTGCTTATGTCAGAAACTACCACTCTCTGCACCATTAAACATATCAATTGAGGCAATCCCTGACGGTAAATAACGCTCAACTATGAACACTGACCATGGAGAAACAGCAGAGTGCAGCTGGTGTCGGTGGACGGAGCTCGATCCAGAACAGAACAGTGACGAGCCTGGATGCGTCCTGCTTCCCTGTGCACAAGGCGCACACTTTGACTGTTCTCACCCCATCTCCCACTACATGAAGCCAGGCAGTCTGACACCATGGCACACATTACAGCTGCCACTGTGAACGAAAACGATCAAAGAGCGATGTGCATGCTCTGCGTGCTCTTTCGTTCTTGTGTTTAATTTATTTGTTAATTTAAAAAATATCGATGTACATAATTAAATAAAATAATGATAGCTACTGCAGTGTACGCAGAGCATTACAGAAGCAAAGAACGGGGTAATTGAAAACAAGATAATTACTTATTTTCGTCATAACTTGTGTATGGTGACGGTTGGACTTCTTAATGCGCATGCGCAGGCATGGTACTCACTGCATGTATGCTATTCTGACAGCATATCTGACAGAACAATGCTGTCAGTGACACTCCAGTCCTGTCAAATAAGTAAAGAGCCGTTCAAAGAATCGGACTGTTCCTGAATGCCACATAACTATATTTCTGGCTTTTGTTGTCATATAAATGCGACAAATTAGTCAACACCTCCGCACAATAATCAAGTGCAGTGAGTGACAACTTCTTTTTTTTATCACAAATGCGCATGTGTCTCTGTACTGCTAGCGTGCTAACATCACGTCAGCGGAGCTTACCTTTCTTTGACCTACTTTTCTAAGTGATGGAAAAAGTTTGACGTAGTCCTCACCGTCTGTGAAAGCGAAGCGCTGCTGAGTTAGCTGTCGCCATCGGATTTCTTATAATTTATGCAGCCCTATTCTATTACTGACGATTAGACAGACATCCTCTGCCGCTGAGAGGAAACTACTGTGCATGTCCTGGAGCGCCGCGTGAGAGTGAAAGGTGGGGAGAGGGAGGGGAAGGGGGGAGTAACAGAAACATATAATTGCTTGGATCTTTATCGGTGCGTTTTGCATCCACTGAAAACATAGACGTTAACAAACAAACTGGACATTATGCTGCACATTTAGTGATATTTTTACTGCTGCGGTCTTGACTGGTCTTGAAATAAAATCCCGAGTCCTCAACGCCCGAGACCGAGACAAGACCGAGACCAAATGCGGTCGTGACCGAGACGAGACCGAAACAAGACCATCAAAAAACCAATCTCGAGTACTACAACACTGGTTTATCAGCAGATGATTTTGAATATTAGTGTTTGATGAAAGTGGAGTCCTACCTGAGCTGCAGAGACACAGAAGCAGCATCAGAGCTGTTTGCTCCATGTTTCCTCTGATGGGGAGTGAAGCTTCGTCTCTTGATGTGATCAGGATGTGGCTCCAGACTCTGAAGACTTCCTACTTTAAGCTTTTTTATCTGCTACTTCCTGAACGTCGTCACAGTTCAGGTCTTTGACTGCTTTCAAAGACAACGCCTCCTTCCTAGGAGCTCATCATGAAGATGGGTTCAAACTGGGCCTACTGGGATTCAGAGGTTTCACCAGTCAGTCTCTGTTGTTCCTGTGTTTAGTTCAGTCCTTGTTCTGCTTGTGGCCGGAGTGGATCCAGGTGTGTCATCCACTGAAAGGGAACCTGATGTTGTTGGCAGCAGTAGCTCAGCTTCCCTCCAGGAAGGGGTCACAGCTGGACAGAAATGAGCCCAGGTGTAGCTGCTATGAAGAGGAGAAACAGAGAGAGAACATGAACTGAATGTCAGCAATGACTGCAGACAATGCAAGGATGGAGAAAGAAGCAGAGGGAGAAGTGGTCAGTTATTCCTCCAGGAGGATTCCTGGAACATCTTCAGATTATAAATCTGGAATATTTCAATAGATTTTTTTTTCATAAAACATTTTTCTGTCATTTATTTCAGATTAAGTCTTTGACCATCAGAGCAGAAAGGCTTCATAGAGGCAGAGGGAAATCTAAACATGAATCTGGATGTTCAGCCTCTGTGAGCTGCGTGAGCTGAGTGATGCTAATCTGGACTGAAGCGTCAGCAACATTATCAGCTTTATTGCAACATAACGAAGTTTCTCAGGGTACATCTAGAGTTCAGATCTTCAACTGGAAAAAGTTGTTTATTTCAAAGAGCTGAGATAATTTAGGCCCATAAAACTAAAAACATATTTTATTTAGAATATTAAACTCTACCAGCTCCTTTATGTTGCTGCAGCAACATGCATTCATATTAGCTGAACCTCTGCAGCTCTGACCCTATACTCGAGACTAGTTGGCCAATGTTTGATAGTCGGGTCGGGATTCTGTGGTGCATTTTTAATAAGCTTGCATAAGAGTCTAAGAAAGCGCTTAACAGCCAGAGTTTGTAAATAAATTCAGGATCTCGTTACGATACACAAAAGTCGTTGAAACAAGAAAACTCATTATGATGAGAGGAGAAACGTGTTAAATGGGAAAACTCGTTATCTGTTAAAATCATTATTATAACAAGAAATTTCATAAAGCTGAGATGAAATACTCGTTAAAATAAGGAAAACTCACTAAAATTTGTAATAAGATGAAAAAGTATTAAAATGAGAAAAGTCAGGAGATTTAAACTTGTTAAAATGAGAAAACATTTTATATGAGACAAATAAAGCATTTAAAGGAGAAAACTCTTTATAACAAATTAGAGCTTTAGCATTAGCTTCCACTAAATACCATGTCAATGTAGCACGTTAGCATTAGCAGCGTAATTGTTTATGATTTTATGATTAGTGTGTTTGGATTAGCACAGCTAACATCCTGGTTAGCGGTGTCCAGTATTGCTTAGAACAGTGGTCCCCAACACCCGGTCCGTGGACCAATTGGTACCGGGCCGCGCAAGAAATAGTGAAATATTTCCGTTTTATGTATTTGAGTCTGGAGGATCTTTTATTTTGAAAATCCTTTAACCGGATTCTCTCGTTACTTGCGCGCCAACACTGAGGCCACAAGCAGCAAAATGAGTAAGAAACAGATCAGATGTCTTTGGAAAGTTTCTTTGCACAGGGGAAAAGGCCCAGAGAAGAGACAGGAGAATGGATTCATCCCAGACCAAGAGGTGAGTCCCACATTACAAGCCGCTCTGCGTAATATGCGGGGACCGGCTGCTAATGAGGCAATGAAGCTTCAAACTGCTTCGCCACGTAGAGACCAAGCAGGCTGTGGATATAAGCAACACTTTGGGTGTCATTGTCTCTCATCACTCCCAGATGGAACCGTCTGGTTGCAGAGAAACAAGCTCAGGGCTCCCGTTAGTCATTATCCTGAGTTAAAATTTTCACGAAAGTAAAATGTTCATTTTTGTGGCGCTTCTGTATCTTATTTTGAAGGGATATAAACGTTACCATAGCGACCAGAGTCAGAGCGTTTGGGCAGTGGTCGAGAGGAGATGAGTAGAGCTTGTGAGTCTTAAGTCTGGTTTAGACAAAAAGATTTAAGAATTGTCGGCCGATTCTCCAAACCTCTGTGACCACAGAGCTGATAAAAGTCCAACAGGTTCGATCGGTTCGTGTGTCCAAGGCAGGAGCAACACGACCCGATTCCAGTCACGAACATCTCGATTCCAGAGGATAATCCAATAAAACCCCCAACATAGCGGGAATTTAGAATAACCAAACACGGATGACGATGTAGAAGCAATAGTGATAGTTTGTGTTGGTGTTCTGTGTGAATGGAACACCAACACAATTTTGCTTGTGTAATCTTGTGTTGGAGACTCAAAATGCAAACCCTCTGATATATTAAATGACTTGCGTTTGATGCTTAAGTTCAGTGAAAAGGGTGTTGACACGTTTTTCACTTTGAAAGAGTTGTAGACACAAGAGATTGGTCTGATTCAGACCGCATCATTTTGCTTCAGTGTGTTTTGGTTGGTCATGCTCAGGAAGCTTTTTCTATGGTGAGCTTGAATGATGGCCAAGATTATGCTAAGGTTAAAGCTGCAATACTGAAAGCATATAAATTAGTCCCTGAAGCATACAGACAAAAGTTTAGAAACTGGAAAAAAGGTGACAAAACTTTTGTGGAGTTTGCAAGAGAGTTGGAAATTCATTTCAACCGATGGTGCACTTCCTCAGATTAAAACACTTGGTGATCTCTGTAATTTAATGATTTTGGAACAATTTAAAAACTGTTTCCCATAGTATTGCAGTGCACATTAATGAACAGAAGGTTAAAAACGGTGTCAGAAGTTGCAGTCTTGGCTGACGATTGTCTTGACACATAGATACAAGTGCAGATCAAGCAGTTGGAAGGAGCGTTCCAAACTGGCATTCAACACATTCTGGAGGTTCTTTTTGGATTGCAGTAACCATGATCTTGACAAAATTTGTAATTATTGTCACAGAAAAGGTCATTGGAAGAAAGACTGTGCTTTGCTGAAATCCAGAAATAAAATGGAACTCGGGTTAAACCAGCAGTGTTTGCTGCATCAGTTTCTGTAAAGATTCCTCACAAAATGGCTGAAGTGTCATCTTCTGGAAAACCTGACTTGAGTTCCTACAAACCATTTCTGTTGGAAGGACAATGTCATGCTTGGTCTAATGTTTTTAGCCCACATGCAGAAAAACTCACAGAGAGATGGATGTAAAGGGTGTTTATTGTAAAATACAAAAAATCAAACAAGTAAGCTTGACAAGAGAGGTCAGCGGGTCGGAGTCCGGGTGCGTCTGCACACAAGGGAATAGAGCAGTCAGAATGGTTTCACACAGGGTGAGAAAAGGAGATAACCACTGGCCGGGAGTACAGTTCTTACTTGGAAAACAAGTGGAAAATGACGGGTGGAGGTACGGGGTTCCAGACAGTGGAGAGAGCTAATGGAGGCAGGCTGGGGAAGGACCAGGCGTTGGAGGGTGGCAGGTCAGGTGTGCCCCCACAGGGGAGCAGCAGAGCTGGCAGCAGAGGCGTCACGGAAGGTTTCTCCTGGACTGGTGGGCTTGAGGAAACCAACCCCAAGGGCCTCGAAGGGTTCCTGAAGGAAAGGTCACAAGAGTAGGGTGAGAACCTGAACAAACTCGGGTCAAAACACAAGAAGACTTAGGCTAAGCACGCTGAGGAGCTAGAGTACCAAAACTGACAAACACTCTGGCAAGGAAGTCCTTCTTCTTCTTGTTCTTCTTTTAGGTTTTAACGGCAGCTTGCATCCATTTATGTTGCACTACTGCCCTCTATTGACTCCTACCAACTACCCCTCAAATTCTCTTAAAGATCCCAGTGTTTTTTAAAAAACGAAAAATCTTCATTTTCCCCTCAATACTATTCAATTGGTCGATTACCTTCTCAAATACCAATTCCCTACTAACACCTAGTTCCGTTTTTAATAATCTTCTTTGGCTTTCATACTTTCTACATTTGATCAAAACATGTTCCACTGATTCTACATCACCACACCATCTACATAAACCAGTAAGGTGTTTCCCCATCTTAAAAAGAGTTCCATTTAGGAAACTATGCCCAGTTCTTATTCTATTTATAATTACCTCCTCCCTCCTGTTTATTCCTCTTATCCTTTCTACATCGATTGTATTTTGTATCCTAAATAAATGTCTATCATTTATTTCATTTACCCACCTAGCTTCCCATATCTTTTTGCTTTCTTTCAAAATTATACTTTTACCTTCAGATTTAGATAACTTTATTTGCATATCAATATCATCTTTTTTAATCGTCTCCTTAGCCAGCCTGTCTGCTCTTTCATTCCCTATAACACCTACATGAGCAGGAGTCCAGAATAATATAACATTTTATTTTGTTCACATATCCTATGATGAACCGCCATAATCTCATATAGAATATTTTGATGATTTCTTGTACGTCCCTTTCTGATACTCATCAACGCAGATAGAGAATCACTGCAAACTATTATTTTATTCCTATTAGTTTCCTCCACCCATTCTAAAGCTACTAAAATAGCACACAATTCCACTGCGAATACACTCAAATAATCAGATGTTCTTTTTGAAATATTAATCTTTAATTCAGGAATCACTACAGCTATACTGGTTGCTTCACTTTTAGGGTCTTTCGACCCATCAGTATATATTTGCAAGTAATCATTATATTTATTCTGCATTTGATTATAAAATTCTTGGCGAATATCTAGTGTGTTCCTTTTCTTAATATGTGTTAGTGAACTGTCTACATTAATATATTTCCAAGTCCATGTAGGTCTCACAGGCCACAATACAGTTGGACTAAATTCCTTATAATATACATTACAAATTTTCGCTGTATCATCCCCAACCCACCCAAAGCTATCAATTTGTTTCTTTCCTCTTTCCCAACACTTTTCTAATACTTTCTTGACCGGGTGATCTGCATTATGTCCTTTTAAACTTATCCAATAATTGACCATTAGCTGTTGTCTTCTAATGCATAATTGCATTTCTCCTGACTACTTGTAAAGCACATACTGGCGTTGATTTAACTGCCCCTAAACAAATTCTCATTGCTCTGGCTTGAATCACATCTAACTTTTTTAACCTAGTTTTGGCTGCCGATCCATACACTACACTCCCATAATCTATTCTTGATCTAATTAGTGACACATATATACTTTTTAGGGAATCAAAACTTGCACCCCATGTCAATCCTGCTAAACACCTCATAATGTTTAGAACCTTTTTACTTTTCTCCATAATATGTTCTATGTGATTTCCCCAAGTTAGTTTCTTATCAAAAACTACACCCAAAAACCGAAACCAATCAACCCATTCTAACTCTTTCCCATACAAATACAACTTTTTATCAACCCCCATTTTCTTATTTGTGAAAAACATTACTTTTGTCTTTTCAATTGAAAATTTAAAGTCCCATTTTACCCCCCTCTTACTCACTTTATCTATACCTTCCTGAAGTTTAATAAAAAGATGTTCCACATTTCTTCCCCTTTTCCATAATGCTCCATCATCAGCAAAAAGTGACTTACCAAAACTGATAGATAAATCTTTAAAAATGTAATTTTTCATAACTAAAAATAATGTTGGACTTACCACACTTCCTTGAGGGTTTCCATTTTCTATTTTACATAATTTAGAAACATGATATCCGATTTTAACTTGAATATTTCAATCCCATATCCAATTAAACATATTACCTCCTATACCTATCTGATGTAATTTAATCATTAACCCTTCCCTCCATAGCATATCACATGCTTTTTCCACATCAAAAAACACAGCAACAACAGTTTCCTTATTAATTTGAGCTTTTCTAATATCATCCTCTAAACATAAAATAGGATCTATTGTTCCTCTCCCTCTACGAAAGCCACTCTGATAAGGAGCAATTAAATGTTTTGACTCCAAATATTGTGTCAATCTCTCATTCATCATCCTTTCCATCAGTTTACACAAATTAGATGTTAAAACTATTGGTCTGTAATTTCCAGGGTTACTATGATCTTTCCCAGGTTTCTTCAACGGAATAACCATAGCTTCCTTCCACTTACAAGGCAGTCTCCCTTCCTTCCAAATCTTATTGTATAAAATTAGTAATTTATTTTAAACTTTCTCACTTACATGTCTTAACATAATATAACACACTTCATCTTTACCTGGAGCACTATTCCTAGTTCTATCCAAAGCTCTTTTCAGCTCTCCAATAGAGAAAGGATAATTCATCAGATCATTATTACTCTTCTTCTTAAGATTCCATCATTCTCCTTTCTAGTTCTCTCCCTTCCCTCTATTTCATTAACTGATAAATTTTTCCCACTATGAATCTCTACAAATGCTCTCACTAACATATCAGCCTTTTCCTTGTCAGTTACAGCAACTATATCATTTTTATTTAGTATAGGATAACTCCATTCCCTTCCATCTCCTCCCATTTTTTGATCATCCCCCAAACATTCCCTAGTTTGTACTACTGCCAATTGTGTCACAGAAACCTCTCCAGAATTCTCTTTTTGTCCTTCTTATTGTTCCCCTGACTTTTGCTTGTGACTTTTATATTCAATTAAATGTTGAAAATTATGAGACCTCTTAACCAATTTAAATGCTTTATTTCTTTCTCTAACTGCTTTTCTACACTCTTCATTCCACCATGGAACTAACTTTCTCCTATTTTCCCTGATGTTTTTGGAATAGACTCCTCAGCAGCAGTTAAAATACTCTGACTAATCTCTTGGTTCTTACTTTCAATACTCTGATCATTTTTAATATTTAAAATTTTCCTATCACATAAGTTATAAAATTCCTCCCAATTTGCTTTCTCAAATATCCACTTTCCTCCTATCATTTCAGGTCTATGAACCTTATTTTGCTGATTATAATGTAGTGATCACTACCAAATGTCTTATTTTAACTTGCCAATCACATAATGGAGCTAAACAGCTAGAAACAAATGTCAAATCTAATACAGATTCCTTACCTGAATTTATATCAATTCTTGTCTTCTTACCATTATTCAAGCAAACCAGATTATTACTATCTAGAAATTCCTCTAACATTTTCCCATTATAATCTACTTTTCCACTACCCCATAATGAATGATGTGCATTAAAGTCTCCACACCAAATAACATTTCCTTTCATATTCATCTCTTCAAGTTTGCTTAACTCAAGCTTTTTACAAGGATTGTAAAAAATTAAAATCAACATTACCTTCTCTTCCACCCATATTTCAGTTGCAACATACTCCAAGTCTCTTTTCCTTCTAATAATTTTATATGGAATACCTTCCTTAATCAAAGAAAGACATCCTCCCCCATTTCCTTCTTCTCTATCATATCTAACTGCAATATATCCATCCATTTCAAAATCCAAACAAGGCCTCAACCAAGTTTCCTGTATACAAATATCAGGTTTCTCTTTTAATTCATAAATAAACTGTTTAAAATCTTGCCCATTTGACAAAAGACTCCTCGCATTCCATTGTAAGATTGAGACTATCCTTCTTGACTTGCTTGACTACACAGCTCTCCCCTTATGTCTTCCCACCGAATATTCTTTAAGTCTAAGCTATGGCATGCTGCCTTCACAATAATCTGAATCCTTTCCGTTTTTGATTTCACGTCCGATGTTGCATTTATAACTCCTGCAATAAAAGTCACCATTTTCTTTTTTTCCTTTTCTATTTTCTTTTCAATCATTTCCATAATTTTTGAGATTATTTGCTTTTCACCTGTTAGAGATTTCCCATGTTATTTCTCTTTCTCAACTACTTTACACGCTTCTGCATATGTTACTTTCTGCATAACTTTCGTTTTCTGTATAGTTGTTTGTCGTTTCATTACTTCGCATCCCCAAAAAGCAACACTATGCTCTCCTCCACAACTACAGCACTTTGGTTTAACTCCAACTCCACATTTACCATATTCATGGTCTCCAGAACATCGGGCACATCTCCTTTTCCCTTTACACATTTTTGCAACATGGCCAAATTCCTGACAGTTGAAGCACCTCACTGGTTTGGGCACGTATTCCCCGACACTAAATCTTATCAAACCAAAGAAAACCTCCTTTGGCATTTCTTTTGTTTCAAACTCCAACAACACAGTTTCTGTTTCAACCTTCTCTGTACCCCTCGTCATTCTCCGTGCTCCCTTTATTTCCTTGTTTCTTTCTTTCAAATTCTCAACTAAGTCCTTCATGTTAACACTCAACGGCACTCCTGTGATAATTCCTTTGCTTTCATCATTTCTTTTTCACCCACTTTAACAACTGCTCTGACTTTAACTTTACACACCCATCCAAGCTTTTTTGCCTTTTCAACTTGCCCTTCCGAATTACATCCAATCAAAAGGTTTCAGTCTCTCAGTATTTAGCATATTTAATTTTCCCCAACATGTGTTTTTAGTGCTTTTGTTAGTTTAATTGGATCAATCTTCTTGACTCCTTCTCCTTCATCAAATCTTATTATAATGTTCAGGTTTGTCTTTTTGGTGGTTCTTTCCTTCCTCAATTCCATCATTATCGGTGTCTTCAGTGCTTTCCTCATTTCCTTTTTTCCTCTCTTTCGGCAGCTCGCTACTTCTTTCCACCCTTTCCCACCAAGTCCCACTCTATCTTCATTCTGCCCACTCCTTCCTTCCTCTTCACTACACTCCATACTATTACAGTCACTTCTTTCTAAATCCAACGTTGTCATGTTCCAATTTAAATCACATTTATCACCAGACGACTCTCGTCTCTCCGTCTCTCAGCGTGGTCGGCAACCCGTGTGTAGTGGCTCGTGTCCACCCTGGCAAGGAAGTGTTGACTGTTTGCTGCTTATATACTCCTCCAGCCGATGATTCCCCTCAGGTGCGGATAGTTGAGAGTCTGCGGGCACGCCTCTCCAGCAGAGTCACCCAATGGCTCCCTCTGGTGGACTGGTGAAGAACTGAAAAGGAAACACTAATCCCCACCACCTGGAACCTAACAGACAAGTTTCTTTGGTTGGGAGTGACATTAAGGTGCCAGTTACTATCTTAAGAGATACTGGTGCATACGATTCATTCATTTTGGGATCTGTTTTACCTTTTCAGATGAGTCTGATACTGGATTATCTATACCGGTGTTGGGTATGGCCATGTCTGTGTTTTGTGTTCCAGTACATAAGCTCGTGCTCCATTCAGAGTTGTTTGAAGGAGAAGTAAGGATGGGTGTGAGACCAGCGCTGCCTGTGAGGGGTGTTACAGTTATACTGGGGAACAATATAGCTGGAGGGAAAGTCTGGCCTGATCAACCAGGGTCTCCAGTTGTGGTTTCAGTACCTTTGATCAGCAGTGGTCCTGATGAAAATGAAAAATCACACCCTGACATTTTCAAGCATGTGCTGTGACACGGGCAATGAAAGCATCCAGTGATGTTCATCAGGATGAAGACTTCGGAAAAGATAAATGCATTTCCTCTTGTTTGTCTAATATTCCTCTGTCTGTTTCACAGAATGATCTGGGACAGGAGCAAAGATCTGACCCCACCATACAGCATTTATTTCAGTCTGCATTACCTGCTGAGGAGATGCAGAGCTGTGCTCATGGATACTTTGTTGAAAACAAGATATTGTTAAGGAAGTGGATGCCTTGTGGTGAGAATGCTATTGGGGAGCCAGTTTATCAGGTTGTGGTGCCTTTGAACTGGCGTGACTTAGTCTTGCAGGTGTCCCATGACGAATCAGGACCCATGGGAGTTAGGAAAACCTATGACCGCATTTTGAGGAATTTTTTTGGCCACGACTGAAAAAAGATGTTTCTTTAATATTAAAACTTGTCAAACCTGTCAGCTTACTGGTAAACCCAATCAAGTCCTAAACCGGGCACCACTGCATCCTATTCCAGCTATTGGTAAACTGTTTGAGCACTTAATAATTGATTGTGTGGGTCCTCTTCCCCCTTCACGTTCAGGTGCAAAGTACCTGTTGACTGTTTTGTACCAAAGTACCAGGTATCCAGCAGCATATCCATTGCACACACTTACTGCAAAGTCTGTGGTACGGGCTCTGGTGCAGTTTATTGGTATTTTTGGGATACCTAAAGTCATTCAGAGTGACCAAGGATCTAATTTCTCCTCTCATTTGTTTGCACAGGTTTTGCAGCAGCTGCACATTAAGCACAACCAATCCACAGCATACCATGCGCAGAGCCAAGGAGCACTGGAACGATTTCATCAAACATTAAAATCTTTGCTCCGTGCTTATTGTGTTCAGATTAATGCTGATTGGGAGGATGGTCTACCCTGGTTGTTACTTGCAGCAAGAGAAGTAACACAAGAGAGTACGGGCTTTAGCTCTAATGAATTGGTGTTTGGTCATACTGTGCGTGGTCCGTTAAAAGTTTTGAGAGATGAGTGTCAGGATGCTGAACCACCACAAAACCTGTTGGCTTATGTTAATGGGTTTAAGCAGAGACTCTTTACTGCCACTCAGTTGGCAAAAGAGAATCTATCGTCTGCACAGGAAAATAAAAAATGAAGCGTTTGTATGATAAGAAAGCTGAACGTCGTGTTTTCTTTCAGGTGACCAAGTACTGGCTTTACTTCCTCTTGTGACTTCACCATTTCAGGCCAAATTTTCTGGTCCGCACACAGTTTTGAAACAGCTGTCTGACCAAACTATCTCATTGCAACTCCAGAAAGACGGAAGAAACGGCGAATAGTTTATGTCAACGTAATGAAACCTTATCATGTTCGTGCTGATAATGTCTTGGTGGATGAAGTTCACCCTGTGCATTGCTGAAACAGTGACATCTGCTGGCAATGAAGGGAATGGTGATGGGTTGCCTGTTCCAGATTCAGCCATGTTAACTGGTCGACTCAAGAATTCTGAAGTATTGGAAAGCATAGATACTGTGCTATTTGCCAGAATCTCAACGCTTTGAGTTGATTCAGTTGATAAAATCCCATTCTGATTTATTTGCAGATGTCCCATCCTGCACGCACCTGATCGAACATGATATTGAGGTGGGTAATGCACAACCCATAAAACAGCAGTTTTACAGGGTTAACCCAGAAAAACGTAAACATCTGGATGCTGAGGTTGACTACATGTTAAAAAATGGCATCGCTCAAGCATCATGTTCAAGCTGGTCTTCACCTTGCTTACTTGTTCCAAAATCAGACAAAACCTATAGATTTTGTTCCGATTTCAGAAAAGTCAATAGCATAACTAAGCCTGATTCATATCCTTTACCTTGAATGGATGACTGCATTGACCAGATTGGTTAATGCTAAATTCATCAGTAAAATAGACCTACTAAAAGGTTATTGGCAGGTCCCTTTAACTAAAAGGGCACAAGAAATCTCTGCCTTTATTACACCAAGTGGCTTATATTCATACAATGTTATGCCTTTTGGCTTGAGAAATGCGCCAGCAACTTTTCAGCGCTTGATGAATAAAGTTGTTGGGTGTTTAGAAGGCTGTTCTATGTATTTGGATGACGTTGTTGGCTATTTTGATGGTTGGTTATCTCACATGGAACGACTCACTGCTTTGTTTGATCGTTTGCGGGATGCACATTTGACAGTAAATCTGGCCAAATGTGACTTTCCTCGAGCGACTGTTGCTTATCTTGGTCATCAAGTGGGTCAAGGTAAAATACGTCCAGTTTGTGCAAAGGTTGAAGCGATTGAAAAATATCCACTACCAACGACTATAAAGGAACTCATGAAATTCTTGGGTTTAGTGGGATATTATAGAGCTTTCTGCAGAAACGTTTCCACTGTGGTTGCACCTCTGACAGACCTTCTGAAAAGCAATGTGAAAGCAATGTAAAATACATTTGGTCCTCTGTCTGTCAGCAGGCTTTTGAAGATGTGAAGATGATGCTGTGCAATTCTCCTGTCTTGTTGGCTCCTGATATGAATAAGCCTTTTCAGCTCCAGGTTGATGCCAGTCATGTTGGTGCAGGGGGAGTCCTTTTGCAACTGGATGACTTTTCAATTGAAAGACCTGTGAGTTTTTTTCTAAGAAGTTTAACAAACACCAGCTGAATTATTCAGTCATTGAAAAATAGACCCTTGCTCTTATTTGGTCTTTACAGCATTTTGAGGTCTATGTAGAATCAGGGCCTCTGACTGTTTTCACAGATCACAATCCTTTGACCTTCTTGAATTCTTTTCGCTGCCCAAATCAAAGACTTGTGAGATGTTCATTGTTTCTGCAATCTTTTTCCTTAGATATTTATCATATCAAGGGGAAGGATAATGTCATCGCGGATGCTTTGTCAAGAGCACCAAGTCAGTAACTTTTTTTTTTCTACCCTTTTCTCCTTACCTGTCCAACAGTCACTTCAAGGTACCGGTCGTTGAGTTTTGGATGGGATCGGGGAGGATCTAAGTTTTGTTTCATTTCAGCTGGTCTGAGATATTAGTGCACTTAATTTTGTTTCTCTATTTCTCCAGATGTTAATGCAGAGGTTGCCCAAGGTTCCAGTGGGGACCCTGTCTTGAAGAGGGGGGGTGTTGCGGCCCAAGGCCTTGTCTGTTACTACCCAATAGTAAGTCCCGCCCACTCCCCACAACTCTTTGGACTCACTACTGCCCAGTTCTCTGTCTAACAGGTCCGGAAAACCCCCAGAAACTCGAGTCTTACCCTAGAGATAGTTTGTGGAGAATTATCTGTTTAAACTGGGGTCGGAAAGGACTCGTCTAGCTCTGAATACCTTCGATCCAGAAGTTATGACCCTTTACAGTTGAAGAGCAATCCGCTGAGTAGCCTTCATGGCGGCATAACCCCTACAACCACTCCTGTTAACGGTAGCTCCTCTCCTAAAATAACGGCACTTGTTAACGGCTAGATTAAGTTTAGTGACTTAGATTCAAGTCCCAGGGTCATTATTTTAACACTCACCAGAGTAAAACACAAAGCCACCCTGTTTTTAGGATCATGTATGTTAACTTTACCACATTTAGGAGAACCAACAATAATTAAGACTGACACAATTAAACTCACTGTTCACAATTCTCATTAGAATTTTAGAATTACAATTTTATTAAGCAAGCTTTAGCAGGGGCATATGACAACAGATTAAATTCCCAAGAGTTATAAAAGAAGCAAAAATATAATGAAATCAACTAGGATTAATCACATCCTATCCTTGTTCTCATCCCTAACATGTTTCACTAAATTCACTGAGCGAGGCTTTTGGGGGAAGCTGGTCAACTCATACCCGATGGTTCTTGGTCTCGGCAGCTGTAATCTTTAGATGTCCTTGGTCAGAGTCTTTGTCCAGCCGGAGCAAAGTCCTCTTTACTGAAGAGAAGCGGAGAGAAGACTCACGCTGTCCTTTGAACGTGCAGACTCTTTGTCTTTGTAGGACCTCCGTCTCTTATCCAAGTCGGCTGCTACTGGGTTGAGAGCGTTGGGTAGAGGCAGAGGAGTCGGTCGGATCTGGAACCGGAGTTGGTGGCCGGTGGAACTTGTCCCTTCTTATCGGCGTGAAGTCTTTGAGCTTTTCCTCGGTCCCGGGTGTGGTCCTCCGCTGGTCTTTAGCCTGCTTCTCTTGTTGACTCCTCTTCTGTGCCGGGGACGAAGAACGCTCTTTTTCCCTCGTACATCAGTATTTATGCCCTGTGTTTTCATGGAACCCGCCCATCGCATTATGTCATTACCTGATGTCATGCAAGGCAGGGCTGCCTGCGGAAAGTACCGGGCTCTTTCTCAAGCCTCTAATGACTCATTCCTGCCTCCTCGCTTCATCGGGGCATTTCCCTTATTTTCCGTTGACCATCTGTTTCTAATTCTGCCGCACCCTCGCCTTTTGCTCACTCATTTGATGACTCATCCTTCGGTTCCTAGACTTTTGCTCAGTGAGGAGTGTTTGCTTTTCCTTACCCCAGTCTTCATGATTTTAGTAATAAATGATAACCATACATAGTCATGTTAATCGTTGTTAACTCAAAAGTATAACCTTCAGTTTTCCATAATGTAATAAAATCAACTGATTAAGAGTACAGAGTATACATTATTATAACATTCACTTGATTAAAAGTACAGAATATATGTTTTGATCATACACTACAGACATTTCTTCATTGGCATGTGTATTATCACTTTATAATCACTTATCACTTATAATCATCATTTAATCATTATACAGGGTATACTGTTATTCCTCAGGCCTTTATTCCGTTTTTCTGCATGCACCTGGACAGATCTCACATACTCATACCAGATTTAACGACAGCCTTTTCCTCTGGGTCTCTAACATCCATGTCTTTGGACTTTCTAATTGGTGCTGATTGGAAGTGGAGGCAGCTGGCCAGTGTCTCCAGATGACGATCCACCTTAAGACACACCACTTCCTCTGACAGGGCAGCTCATTCTTTCTGTCTCCCTGCCACTCTATCCCTTTCTTTCCCAACCAGTTATGATTTTTGTTAAATAAATTCCCTTTTAAGTTATCCCTTGTGTTGCTTCCCTTTCATTTGTTGTGGTTTAAGAGCCAGACCATAACAAACAGACTGAGGAAAAACCGTATAAAAACCAGAGAGAATATAAATTCTTTGTCAATATTTATTTGAAGCTTTGCAGCATTTGGAGTCTCTGCTCACTGAACAGTCAGGAGAAAGAGCCTCAAGCAAAACACAGCAAACTGTTTATAGGAAACGTTTCATTTAATTCACACAGTTTAACAATCTACTTGGCTACAAAACACACTGCAAGCAAACGCATTTTATTTCATGAAGCAAATTAAACATTATGGCTGTCATAAGAATGAAAAAAGAAAATATTCTACGACTTTATAATAATCCAGAGTTCAGAGAAACAGCTTCAGAAGACTTTCCCATGATCACAAGCTTTACACAGGAACCATAACACTGTTATGCATTGATCCACTCATAATCATAGTAACCATAAAATGTTCCATCCCATCTGCAGGCTAAGACAGACATGTAGCCGACGTGTTTGTTGCTACCTGTACTTGGTCTGCCAGTCACCAGAACCTCATTATTCACACAAAGTCCGTTTGTCCTTTACAAAGCTGTTGAAATACTAATTATATGCGTCCATGAATTTCAGCCAGTGAAGCTCATTTACAGCGTATGTACTCTTCGTGTTGATTGGTAGTTAATGTTATTGTAGTAGGAGATCAGAGGCAGCTTGTCCACATCGTCTGACATATTTCCCTCCTCCGTCTCATACAGGTTGATCCCGACGGCAGCCATTTTGTTCATGTATCTCTCTCTCGTATTTTGGTCAAGAGTGTCCACATGTTTTCTTGTTGGTCTTGAAGCCATGGGTCCACTAAGCATTGTACATGCACTTCCCTACTAAGATGGCGCGGATCACTTCTGGTTCAGACTTGATGGAACTGGATGTATTGGATGGGTTATCATGGCAGTGAAGACATACACCACCTACAGGCAGCTCACAGTATTACAAGCCAGGATCAACTGTGTTGCATTTGTCACAATTCAAAACCCCAACTAAGACGAGGACACAAACTGGGTCCAGGGCCTGAATGGAATTGGCCACCTAACCTTTGACCCCAAATATCCTATCATATGCTATCCTTGCAAGGTTGATGAAGAGCAGATTTTGATGAAGAGGGTTTTCTGTTACATTTCGTTGAATGTTTTGCTTTGTATTCCCTTCTTTATAAGTTTTACTTTAGTAGGTTTAGTCCAGATACAAATTTCTGAATGTTGAACTTCCTTCCTGCTGCAGGAGCACAGAGACGTTTAATCATAGATACACAGACGGATAGATTTCCAGGAGTCTGAAACATGTCTCTGCTCCTTCCTGTGGATGTGAAATGAAGATCCTTTTCTCCTGGTTCCTTCAGACTGCAGGCTCCTCCTCTAAGCTGCCTTCAGCTCTGGATCCTTCATCATGATGGTTGTTTTCTGCTCCAGACTTCTGGTTTCTCCTGGCCTGGAAACAGAGGATGGTTCAGCTTCAATGCAAGAACTTTCCCAGCTGAACACATCATGCATGATACATGCAGTACCTTAAAGTAGAGGACCAGGACTGATCCCGGCAAACCCAGCAGGACGACAACCAGTCTGATGATCAAAGCAGTGAGATAGTCTGAAACCGAACGAAACAGATTCAGGATCAGCTTTCATCAGACGAGTTAAACCAGAAATGAACAATAATCATATAGACCCTTGTTTTCATGCTGCCTGTAGATCTGATCATGAACATTAATATCATCAATCCTCATCTCTGACCTCATGAATGAGGCAGACAGCTGCTGGTTCACCTGAAGCAGAACTTCTCCTGATGGACTCCATGAGTTTACCTGAGACAGTGAGGTTGAGAGGCTGGCTCACAGAGGAGAAGTTATGGGAGAAAACGTAGACGTGGTAAAGGCAGCGGTAGGTTCCTTGGTGGGCGTGGCCAGCAGCAGCGAACAGGAAGAGGGCGGAGTGATTAACAGCTGGCAGGGTGTGGTTCAGAGTGTAGTTAGAGGAGCTGAAGATGAGCTGGAAGGAGCCGCCTTCATACTGAGGCCTGATGGAGCACATGATGCTGAAACCTGAGCCAATGAGGAGCTCAGACCCCTGCTTTCTGGATGTGGAGACCCCGTCAGTGGAGGAAGAGAGGAAGATGAGCGGCTCAACCAGCAGATCTGGGAACGCAGAGGAAACACAGAGACAACTGGATCTAATCTGAGGTGGAAAACAAGATGGCATGAGAACGAGACAGGAGCTCATCACACTGGTTACCATGGTTACTAGCATGTTATACATGGTAACTTGCAACTTTATGACAGATCTTTAGTCTGTCAGTAATATTTAAATTATTTTAATTTCCCTCTCCTCCAGGTTTCAGGTTCTTAGTTAAAGGTGACGGTTTCTCTGCAGACATCTGGAACCTGATGAAGAAACATTTTAAAACACATAAATATGAGAGTTCAGAGTTACCTGAGCAGATGAACTCATGGCTCCAATCACTGTTTCTATCACCAGGTAAACAGTTCTTTAATGTAGATCCAGACTGCAAACAGTCAGAACTGATCTCCCAAACTGGTCTCCATGAAGCTTCCATTGATTTTCTTACTGAAACAGCAGAACCACAGTCCAGTTCAACACAAACTACAGCAGTTGAGTTCTTGTCCCAGTCACCACCCCAACATCCACTGGTCTCCAGTCTTCTTGATGTTTCATCTCCAGTCTCCCGGCACATCGGCTGGTCTCTCCCACCAACCTGATGGGCGCTTGATGTGAGCAGAGACAGAGAGTTCATTAATGCAGGAAGTGAAGCAGTGAACAGCAGCTGGTCTGCAGATCCTCCTCTACCTGAACAGGTGAGTCCAACAGCTTGACCAGGTGAGCAGCTGTTTCTAACTGAACTCTTCCTGCTGCTGCAGTTCAGCAGAGCAGACTCACTGCCTTCACACAGGAACTCTCTGCTCCCCACTGGAGCCTCTGCTTCTCCATAGAGCGCCCCCTGGAGGACTGAAGGAGGCCCACAGTCAATCTCCCTGCAGACCACCTCTGCATCCTGCAGGTCAAAGTCTTTTTCACACACTGAGGACCACGACTGGTTGGTCTTCACCTCCAGTCTACCGGAGCACCGGTTGGTCCCTTGAACCAGCCTGACTGAGTCTGTGGATGCAGAAAGAAAATAGGTTTAAAATCATTCAGAACTTTATTTTTTTAAACACACATGGAAACATCTCTGGGTTTGATAAAAATACAAAGAAAATGTAAAGAAAACCAAACTAGAAAAGTTCAGAGCCTCAAAGGTGGAGTGAAACCGACTGTTCCTTTAATTTTATCATTCATTTTTATTTCTGCAGAATTTATCATATTTTTGGGACATAAATATGTTCAGAAACTCATTAAAAGTTAAACAATCTTTGTTCCTTGTGTAATTGTTAATATTTCAGTGGAATTAAAAATAAACATTGCAAAATTTCTCAACAGCGCCCCCTAGTTCAGTCAGGCCAACAACCAGAACAAACAACAGGTTTTCCTGCTATTTGCACTAAAAACAGGAAGTCCACCATTTTGGATAAAAAGTTCATTTTCTGTTGATTTTCAGGTTTTGAAAATGTCTGATTTCCTTGAAGTCCTCCTGGGATTTTGATGCATCGACTTCAAAGCAGCAGAGAATAAAAGTTATTAAAATGATGAGTTTTTGTTCATCTATTTGGGCTAAAC